>NC_134353.1:632775947-632963447 GCF_048569485.1 Anomaloglossus baeobatrachus
CTCACACACAAGCAGCAATGTCTTTCAGGGTTTTTACTCACTTTCAGATGGTAGGGGTGAATCAACCCGGGCGATGCTATGATGAACCAGGTGGAACCAGGTATTCCTCAGGCTGATCCAGGGCTGACTGCTAACTCGCCTTCCTAGCCCTTCTTGTTTTGAGGTGACCCCGACTTGTAGTGCCCCTGTAACGCCTGCCTGGATTCACAGACTCAGATGGGCTGTAAAGGGGAGGCTAGAGGGAAGCCACTCACCAAGTACGACCCCCAGAACCCTGAAACCCTTTAACCCCTATACAGGGATTTGGAATTACACAGGACCCTGGAGATCACTACCTGTGGAAGGCTGCAGTCCGATGAGAGTAGTAGTCAGGCAGGGTCACACCAGGAATTGCGGAACAGGGACAGAATCGGCAGGCAGTGACGTAGTCAGCAAACGTAGCAGATGTCAGATCCGGGTCAGGCAGCAAGGTACAAAAACAGTAGGCAGAAGGGTAGTCAAAAACACGCAGAAGTCAACACAGGAATCACCAACAGAATAGGACGTAACAGGAGCCAGGAAAATCAGAACTATATCTGGCAGTAATCATGTGACAGGAGGGGAAATAAGAAGGGTGTGGTGTCTTCCTATTGGCTGTAGCTGAACGCTGGCAACTTCAGCTGGAAGACACATGCCACCCACAGTCAGCCAGCGGTACTGCAGATCCCAAGCTAACCCAGCCCAGTGGATGATCGGAGCCTGCGCCCACTGGTGCCGCTGGCATCGACTTCTCTCCCATCACCAGCACGATCCACGGCAGGAACACGGCGTCGCCTGGCGATCGGAGCAGAAGTCGCTGGAGCAGACTTCGGCGGTGACGTAACAGCCCCAGGATCACCCAGGAAAGTCGCAACTGCCGTTCTCACCTTTCTGGCCAGTTTGCTGGCAGCGTGGACCAAGTAGAGATGGCTTCTTGCCCTGTCTCACTTATGGACCCCCTCGTTGCTGCTGATGCTGCGGACTCTGTGTAGGTTGGTGAGGCACACTCAACGCCCTCACCAGCAGCATTGGCAGGCAGAATAGATGGGTTCCTGCTCTGGGGACCTGTTTTCCCATGCGGACCTGGTCTACCAGTAGTCTCCTTACTCAGCCACCTCTTTACTAGGTGGATTTCAGGCACCACCACTGGTTAGCCACTCTCCCCCGCCAGCAGCCACTACAGGTGCAGGGTCTGATGGTGTCCTGCTCCTCTGCTCTACACCTCAGGCGCGACTGCTCCACTCCTCTCCTCTTGCTGCCACTGCACACTCTGCAGCTTCCAGTTACACTCCCCAGGGGTCCCCTCTAAGCTGTGTGTGTGTGTCCTGGTTACTAAATGTCTGTGTGTCCACACCCTGGTCAGCCTTTGGAATTACCTGTTTTGTACTCACTCAGCCTGAGTGCAGTACTCAGTGGTGCCTGACCAGGTCAGGGGCGCCACAAATGCGCAGGGAAACAAAGAACCTGTTCGGCCACGAGCACATGTTGAGTATTTGAGGTTTTTACCTCAGTATTTGTAGCCAAAACCAGGCGCGGGGAAAATATACACAAGTGGAGCCCGTGTTTCTATTATACTTTTCCTCTGATTGTTCCACTCCTGGTTTTGGCTACAAATACTGATGTAAAAAACTCACCAAATACTCAACGCATGTGCACGTGGCCTAAAAGCAAAACAGTGTGACATTTGTAATGAATCCAACTGCCTTTATTATTTTTAGCCCAAGATACATGCATTTAAGTAAAAAAAACCTCTATATTTTTTAACCATTAAACGATCGTTTTGGTTGAAATTATTCATTTTCTTCAATTATGATCTACTGTGTATGGAGCCTCAAGTTGGTGAAAGATAGTGACCTCCAACAATTGGGATTATACAAGGTTCTACTAATAAACTTTCCATAGAATCAAGCTTGCTTAGCTGTAACCTCCAAAGACATAAAGAAGTATTCCCATTATGCATATATATGGCATATCTAGAGTATAAGGCTCATTCAGCCGTCCATACACATCTGTATCATGCCGGACCACAATCCACAGACTGAGTGCGGATCTCCTGACCCAAGCGTCACAGCCTTATAAAAATATAAGAAGATGTCATGTTCTGGTCTGGAGACATGCGGCTATTCCGTGCATTGCGGTCCGAGCTCAGAACGATGTGCACAAACATCTGATTCAGCCCTAATCTTATAGGAAATTCCTTTTAGGCCTGAAACACACGTCCGCAGAAAACACGTGCGTGTCTCGCGGTCCGTTTTTCGGGTCCGTGTTCCGTGTTGGATGTCCGTTTCTCCGGTACTTGTTATATCAGTGTGATGGCGTATGCTTGCCGTGCATGCGTATTGACTGTCCGTGTATGCGTGAGATACGTATGTGTCATGTCCGTGTGCAGTCTGTGTGCAGTCCGTGTGTCTTAAGCCGTTTCACCATTAAAAAAATAAAAAACCGCACAAGGACCATGTGGAAAGCACACGTACAAGGTCCATATCACGTACGTGCAGACACAGACCCATTGACTTTAGCGGGTCCGTGTCTGCGTGATGCCGGCGAAACGCGGACATGTCATCCATGTAAAAAAACGCACACACTTACAAACCACACGGACACATGTTCCATGTGGCTTTATGTGTGTGTGCCTGTTACCATAGGGTAACATTGGGGCATGTGTGTTCGTGCCGCCGGTACGTGTCAAAAAGTCCCAAACATGTACTGGCGGCACGGATGTGTGTTGCATGCCTTAAGTAGACAAATCTGTGCATATGCATAGATACCTCTCTGCCTTCTAGCCATTGGATCTATGTTCTCCTGATAGATCGGAGCTTCCAAATGTGGAATTTCATGGCTTTGCCTATCATACAAGTAGGTTAGGACCCTGCTTCACCAATTAGGTGCTCTGGAGAAAAATATATATATATAGGAAATTAATTAATTTTATTAATTTTACTTTCTATTTTGTATCATTACTATCATATGACAAATTCTCTGTATATGATAATTATTTTTTTCTTGTTTGTACCTTGGTTATAGATAAGTCCTTTCTGAGGAAGACCGAATTAGGTCGAAAACGTTTATTTATGGACTTTTTCTCTGAATAAAAAATTCTATTTGAACATCACTACTGCTTAAGTCTCTTATTGGGGTTACTAAGAGTGCCGGAGTTCTTTCCTATATATATATATTTTTCTCCAGAGCACCTAATTGGTGAAGCAGGGTCCTAACCTACTTGACTATATTTTTTTGACCCTTGCTCCCAAAAAACCCCTAAGAGTGAAAACAGAGGAATTTTTCCCTTTTCTTGTGGGTTCATACAGAGTCATTGTATACGGAATTTTTGTACCCTCCTCCTTTTGGAGAATTTAGGAATTCATGTCACAATCACATTTTTCAACCTTTTCGTATAATGAAGAGGAATCCAATACTATTGTATCTAAGGTCACGTCATCAGGTAGTTTCCTGAGCATTCCATCGGAGGATCTCCGCAAGAGGGATTTAGAGAAAGAATTACGACGACACACGGCACTTGAACTCCATTCCATTACTTTAGCGGAGTACCATCGCTCTAAGCGCATACCTAGAGGACTGAGAGTCCAATTAAAACCAACCCTTTTTTCTGATAATGTGGAATATTGCGATCGCTTTGAGGCGATAATTAACAAATGTTCGATGGATATTATTACCCTAACTATTGATTTTTTACAGAAAGAATTAAGCCAAGCTGCGGATAGTATCAGAGCGGCGGAGGACCAGTTGAAACAGACATTATCACCAGCAGATCTCTCTCTTCTCAAGAAAAAGACGGATGACACTATATCCGAATTTCGGAGGGACCTAGAGAACAGAAAAAGGAATAAATTCCTAAGAGATCAGGAAGATTATTCGAAAGGTGTTGTTTACAGATGGCGTGCTGGCGATTATTTCAATGGCAGACGACCAACAGGATTCGGGGGTTATTCATCTTCAGACAATTCGGATGTCGAATCACGACCTCAACGACAAACCCCACCTCCTTTTTTAGGGCCACGACGACCCCAACCAAGAAGAAGGCAACAAGGAGGGGGCGGAGATCCCAATTGGCGTCCTCGAGGAGACAGAATTTGGACCAGATCTCAGGTAACACCAACTTGGTTATTAACATCTCGGCATACTCATTATCCCCTTCCAAATATGTAGTTCTACAAAAGGGTCTTTCCTTTTGCCCCACGCCCCCTTATGATCCTTTTATTATCGAACAAGAGCTACAACGATTCTTTCGTGCCATCCGCCTTAAGACTCATTTTTTACAGAATGAGTCTGGGAGACCTATAAATGACAATCCTATAACCGGTGAGGAGAAAATTTGTTTTTCTGTAAAGGGACTGAACCTTACGGCCCCAAGTAATTTCAAACCACCTCGTTGTTATCATCCGGTAGAGACTTATGTAGACCTGGTGTCCGCTGATATCAATCAGTTAAACAAAAGGATTCATACAGGCGATTTTCATATTAGGAATAACCTTACGGTTGACGAGAGTAGAGCCATCACGAGTCTCAAAAACAATACATCTATAGTCATCAAACCGGCTGATAAAGGCGGGGCTATTGTTATTTTAGACAAGAACTATTATGTCTCAGAAATACTTGGACAATTGGCTGTCAGGGATACATATGAACCCATTGATTCAGATCCCACTTCACACATTGCTTTGTTGATTAGACAGATTTCTAAGAGATATCTGGATCTAGGGATCATTGACCAAAAACTTCTAGAATTTTTGAATAATCCACATCCGGTTATACCGGTTTTTTATACCCTTCCTAAGGTGCACAAAAATCTTGCACACCCTCCAGGTAGGCCCATTGTCGCTTCGACAGATTCAGTGTTATCACCACTTGCGAAAACTGTGGAAAAAATCTTGTCTCCATTTGTCTCGATGACACCATCCTACATCAGAGATACATCACATTTTCTTGAAATTATTTCAGACTTACATCATGTTCCCCCTACTGCTCTTCTTGTGAGTCTTGACGTGAACAGCCTGTACACCAGCATCAACCATGAGGGTGGTGTACAGGCTGTCAGGTGGTTTCTTGATCACTATACCACCTTACCGGTGGGGAATAAAGAATTTTGTATGGAATTATTACAGGTCATTCTGGAGAAGAACTACTTTCTCTTCCAGGACCAGTTTTACTATCAGCGTAGGGGGACTGCCATGGGGTCTAACATGGCACCCCCCTACGCTAATATTTTCATGACGCATTTTGAGGAAAAGTTTGTTCACTCACATCCATTGATTATGAAACATGCTCTGATGTGGCGTTGTTACATCGATGATGTATTTCTTATTTGGGATGGAACTCAGGACTCTTTGACGGAATTTTTTTCTAATATCAACACCTGTATGGAAGGGCTAACCTTCACTATTCAGTTTGATATTCAACAAATTAATTTCTTAGACTGTCTAGTCATTAAACAACCTGATGGAATACTTAAGACCGACATCTACACAAAACCAACAGATAGGAACAGCCTATTATTATATAGTAGCAATCACCCGAAACACGTCAAAAACGCATTACCCATGTCCCAACATCTAAGGGTCAACCGTTTGGTATCTGATGAGGACACGAGGATTTTAAGACGTCAGGAGATGTGTAACAAATTCCTAGAAAGAGGATATCCACCTACGATAGCCGCCTACTCTGAACGTAAATCTATCAATCAACGCCAAGCTGGGGAGCAGATCCCGTTTGTTAATACCTATCACCCCTTCTCTCCTATGCTGAAACGCATTGTGCTACAACATTGGCCTTTATTATCGACTGCCTATCCACAGATTAAAGAATTTAAAAACCCACCCTTATTTTGCTATAAACGGTCCAACAATTTAAAGAATCACTTAGTCCGTGCTGATATTGGCTCTGGCCTACGTAAAACTCGACAAACATTCTTAAATACCCAACAACAAGGCACATTTCCATGCCTGGGATGTGCGCAATGCTCAAATGTTACAAGGAGCGCCACCTTCACTCATCCCAGAACAGGAAAAGTATTTCCGATTAGAGGGTTGTTCACATGTAATAGTACTTATGTGATCTATCTCATAAAATGCCCTTGCGGTCTCGGGTATGTTGGCGAGACAGTCCAACATATCCGAGACCGCATAAATAAACATAAGTCGGATATCCGTTGTGGACGAGTTCTTTTGCCAGTTCCCCAACATTTTATATCTATGGGCCACTCAGTATCACAATTGCGTTTCCAGGTAATTGATCATGTGGACATAATTCGTAGAGGGGGGGATAGAATTAAACGTTTACGAGAGTTGGAAGCTAGGTGGATCTTTACACTAGACACGATGGAACCCCATGGGTTGAATCGTAGGTATGAGTCAGGAATGTACTAGGAGTGATTTTTCAGTATTTATTCAATTTTGGGATGACCTATCTAAGAAATTCCTTAATATATAAGAAAAAAATTTTTCTGTGAAGTTTATGGTGACACTCCTCGTCAACCGTTGGGTATTCATAACTTTTATTGTAAACCATTGTTTTTGCCTCTGTGACATGTTATATCAATTTCTTTCTATACCTCTTATGGAATGCTTCAGACTATCTGGATAACTGTGTGTTAGTGGTTTCGATTAACCATTTTGACCGTATATATTAGCTATGTCACTTGTGGGATAAGTGATACATTCTGAATAGATTTCGATTATATAGTTTTATTTATTAATATATCACTGATTAGTCTATTTTCATTTTTTTCAGAATTACTGAATACATAGACCACTTAAGCACTATCACTTGCTCAGGAACTACTAGAATCACTGGAATATCACTGGAATAGCAATCCCATGTTCACACTTTTCTAATTATTAGCCGCACCGATATAGGAATTATGCCTTTTTCATTTAACTATGTCTCTATTATGACTGGAGAAGGTATTACGGCTCCCTGCTATTACGTACATCCGCTATCACATGACATGTGGAGCGGGGATTTCCCTATAGGTTTCGGAACATGTCTATCATTCCAAACACGTCACTTCCTTTGTTCCTGTGACGCCCACAGGAAGTGACGTTTCGCTGGATTTATCCATAGGTTACGTAACGTGTCTATCATTCCAAATACGTCACTTCCTCTATCCCTGTGACGCTCACAGGAAGTGACGTCACGTGGGATATCCCTGAGCATATCATTAGATGACGAGAGCGTCACTCCAATGATGTAATTTCTCCTTCAATTAGGGCGGTACCCGGGTGATTGGCTAGCAGTTATAAACCCCTCTCACAGCCATATGTTCACAGTGAAGTCCACGGAGCGGTTCCCCACACACATATGTCCACTTTGGTAAGTACCTTTGGAGATGCAGCTGGTCAACCAGATTGCCTTAGATCTTAAATCGTATTTTCCTTTCTTTTATGCAGTAACATAATCGTGAGGGCTTTCCTCTTTTGTTCAGTATTGTCCAATCCAACCTCATTTAAGGTAGGAAAAGACCTTGTAGTGTCTTATTCTGATAGACATCAGTGACTACTCTTATAATAGTGTTTTTCTTATAATTATCCTCTTACAGATATCCAATTTATAGGACGATATTCTGAATATATGCTATTGAATGATCCTATAGGCAGCTGATTTTTACATCTGTTTTCATACCGTAATGGTAGGTGATATTTTGTTTAGACAATAGTCCTTCAACAATTCCATATTATAAATTTTCCTCTTTTTAATAGATGAACTGATCGGCCTAAACACGTGGTAAGGTCATTTCCCCGTGAAACTATTAAGACGTCAGATAGAAATATTAAAAAAAACCCTTGTTCAAAGAACGCTTTTTCATTATAACAGGTAAATTACCCATAGTGAGGATATGATGTCTTATACATGATTTGTGGATTTTTTATGAGGAACATAAGTCCTTGTGCTAAAAAGTATAGACAAGGTCTTTTTTCTACAATATCAGGTCTGTTCTGAATCGGTGGATCCATAGAGGAGGATCTTACAAAGGAAGATCATAATTTTACCCTGCATCTCCATAGGTACATTAAGTTATCTTTGAGATTGACTTATGCCCCTGTACTTATCCTTTTCGGTTTATATACACGAATTTTCACGTTCGTTCACAGCACTATTCTTTTCCATGGCTATAAGGGTAGTTTATTTTTCTTATTAATTTTACTTTCTATTTTGTATCATTACTATCATATGACAAATTCTCTGTATATGATAATTATTTTTTTCTTGTTTGTACCTTGGTTATAGATAAGTCCTTTCTGAGGAAGACCGAATTAGGTCGAAAACGTTTATTTATGGACTTTTTCTCTGAATAAAAAATTCTATTTGAACATCACTACTGCTTAAGTCTCTTATTGGGGTTACTAAGAGTGCCGGAGTTCTTTCCTATTGCCTATCATACATTCTGTGGTATATCCTACTGATAAGCACAGGACGCATAAGATGAAAAATCATTCTATATTCATTCCCCCCATGTTCCATAATAATAGGGGCACTTTTTTCAAACACACTTTGGATTCATACAAAACGTTAATACTTTACATTATTCAATTCACACTCTAGCATTTTAAGTTGATGAAAATATTGCTCTCGACATATAATTATCAGCAGTATGTCAGAAGTGTTGAGCGACAGCTGTCATCATGTGCCAGATTGCGGTAGCACATCAGACAGTGGGTGAAGAGGTTAATAGACGGGGCGAGGGTCTCTATAAATATCGAGGTATCAGTGTCCTTTATCATCATATCACATCTTTATAAGGCAGCGTGGGTCTGCAGAGGTCACCTCTACTTTATTATCCAACAATTGTTGTCAGCTGCCCTGCTTCTCCAGACAAGAGATACAGAAGGAGGGGGTCGTCTGGAATTTGGCCAGCTATGCTTATCTATCATTAATCTCCGCTCTCTTCTGCTTCTTACACATTCTGAGCACTATGAGAAGAAATGTACAATATATAATCGAAATACACCAAAGTTCTGATCTGCTTTTATTGCTATAATGGTATTAATAATGAATCTAATAATTCATTATTATAGTCAGAATCACAGATTTGGGATTTTTATTGACATAAAAGGTCAATGGTTTTCATTAGAAATGTGTGATGTCTACATTTTGCATGGATGTTATTTCTTTTTTTTGTATAAGTGTCACACGGACATTTTTACAAATGTTACCAACTGTCATAGTAGCATCGGGATCTGTTCAGACTACTGATTCACTCCACCCAACAACTCTGGTGTCTGTGATCAACACAAGCAGACTGGGGCATTGACTTGCAGAGTGGTAGTCCATAGGTATGATAACAAGAGTTAACATCTGCTAGTCTGCTTGTTAGTCTCCTTTGAGCACATGTCTGCTCCCCTTCTATATATGCTGGCTAGATCCTTATGTCAGCCATAGTTTATCTTAGCTTGTCTGTTGGAGGTGTTGTGATCAAGACTATCTGATGATTGTACTTCTTGATGAGTCCGGCTGTGGAGGTAAAACCCTGTTGCTCTTTTGTTGCTACCTTGTGCTCTTGCTTTTCCACTCAGTTTCTCATTGTCTATTGTTGTGTGTGTGCAGTGTGTCAGAGATTTGGATTTCCCTAGTCTGTCTCTATCTGTGTTTTCTTATCACTTTTCCCCCTTCCTTCCTTGATGGGAGGGTGGTATTAGATTAGATCTGGTCAGGAGCATAACCAGGCATGGGACTCAGGAATCTCCATCATCAAGACTATCCCTAAGGTTTGGTATAGCCTAGGGTCCCCTAGCATGAAGGGCAGCATTGAAGGCCTTATCCCTCGTTATCCTACAGTCACATCGTGATATTATAGCTGGCCCTACTTTTTTCATTCAAGCACGGACCTGATTGCTGCACTAGCGAAACAATTGCAGACCTTATCTCTTCAGGTGGCTCAATTAAAGGGGGCGGTACAGCAGCAAGCTTAGTCCACCACACCATAGCTAGCAATCTGTACTGGTCGCTGGATCATCTGAACCAAAACTGCCTCTCACGGAAAGATTTTTCAGGGGAGCAAGCTGATTTGTTACTTTCAGAGAGGCGTCTAAGTTAAACTTCACGTCTGTGTCCCCACTTCTCTGGTAGTCGGTACAGCAGGTGGGAATGATTGTCTCACTCTTGCGTAGGCCTTTTCCTTGCCCTCTAATTCATTATTTTTTTATGGTGGACTGGCTTTTCTTGGCACTCAATTTCATCTATGATGATCCATATAAAACATCTTTATCCGAATCTAACATCCCTTCTCTGCAACAGGGAAGTTGACCTGCAGAGGATTATTGCGCAGAATTCTGGCCCTGTAACGGACACACCATGAACAACCTGTGCGCTAAAACCAGTTTTTCTAGGGTTTGTCCGAGACAAACATTGTAACAGGTTAAGGTTTTTTTCAGATGGGTCACCATATCTGTACTTGCTGCAACCATGTCAGGCAGTATTTAATGTCAAGTACAAATAATGCTCTTGAAGCATTAACTCCAGTATCAGTCCACTCCTTGTGAATCTCCCTCAAATTTTTGAATGGCCTTTTCTTAACAATCCTATCAAGGCTGCGATTATCCTGGTTGTTTGTGCACCTTTATCTACCACACTTTTTCCTTCCATTCAACTTTCTATTAATATGCTTGGATACAGCACTCTGTGAACAGCCAGCTTATTTAGCAATGACCTTTTATGGCTTACCCTCCTTGTGGAGTCTGTCAATGACTGCCTTGTGGACATCTGTCAAGTCAGCAGTCTTCCCCATGATTGTGCAGCCTACTGAACCAGACTAAGGGACCATTTTAATCACTTAGGAAGCCTTTGCAGGTGTTTTGTAGTAATTACTCTAATTTTCTGAGAGAATGACTTTTGGGTTTTCATTGGCTGTAAGCCATAATCATCAACATTAACAGAAATAAACACATGAAATAGAGCACTCTGTGTGTAATGACTATATAATATATGCGTTTCACTTTTTGTATTGAATAACGGAAATAAATTAACTTTTTGATGATATTCTAATTTAGTGAGAAGCACTTGTAAATCAAATGTTCATCGGCATCTAAACATTTTTCTATCTTCCACAAAAGCAATACTGATTCCTGCAGAGTAATGGGTATTGAAAAATTTTCATACTGCAGAGTAAATCACCCACAGAGAAAAATAGTGGATTTTCGTACTGCAGAGTAGATCACCCACATGTCTTAAGGCTGCTTTACACCAGACAATCTATCGTGCGATAGATCGTCGGGGTCACGTTTTTTGTGACGCACATCCGGCATCTTTGGCGATGCCGGCCTGTGTGACACCTCCTAGTGACGCAGTATCGCTCACAAATCGTGAGTCGTGTACTGCTCGTTAGGTTCCATAATATCGTTTAATTTAGTTGCTCATCGTTTCCGGGGTAGCACACGTCGCTCCGTGTGACACCCCGGGAACGATGAACAGCAGCTCACCTGCGTCACGCGGCCGCCGCCGGCTATGTGAAGGAAGGAGGTGGGCGGGATGTTTACGTCCCGCTCATCTCCGCCCCTCCGCTTCCATTGGCCGGCGGCCGTGTGACGTCGCTGTGACGCCGAACGTCCCTCCCACTCCAGGAAGTGGACATTCGCCGCCCACAGTGTGGTCGCATGAGAGGTAAGTATGTGTGATGGGGGTTACTGACTTTGTGCGACACGGGCAGCGATTTGCCCGTGACGCAAAAAGGATGGGGGCGGGTACGATCGATTGTGAAATCGCACAATCGGTCGTACCGTGTAAAGCAGCCTTTAATCTTACATGGTTTAATTTATCATTCTGAATAGATTTTCTAATTATGTTGTGTTAATAGTTGATGTTCCTTGATATATATTTTGTTTGTCAGCATGTGATTAAATTTAATATGAAGGGATAGGCTGTATCAGTTAAGGGGAGTGGCAGAATGTGAGGTAAAACGCAGATAGCATGTGCTATCCGTATGCAATCAATATGGACGCTTAGTTCCGAAACATGTCTGCCATTATCTGAGAGATATGTCTCTTTTTTTATTCTGCTTGGATTTTCCATTCAGGAGTTTTTAATGAATTTGGAATAAACTGTTGGATTTTGATGAGCTTTAGATGCTGGATACTTTTTCCTTTATTTCTATATTCAGTAAATATTCTCTAGTACTACCTAGTTATCTGAAATCTGAGAAGGAAGCAGCTGTATACCAAATGTTAAAAAAAATATATAAAAAGGTCTGCCCCTTGCTGTGTGCTTTGTGCATCATTTCCCATTACATACTGTACATTTATAAAGTTAATATTAAGTTATGTCACCTGCATCAAGGAATGCAAACACAACAAAGCTGATAATAGCTGGCACCAGTACTGGTATGGAATGCAGATCAGACTTGGGTCTAGGAGCTTGCTTTATTATAATCACTGTGATTACAGTCCCTTGTATCTATGCAAAGGGAAAAGAGCAAATTGCTGCTCTCTAGAGAGAGAGGATGAACAGCGGTTATCGCATCTTATTCCACCTAAGATAGGAATGAATAGTAGTATTCTGAACTGCCGATGATGAAGGTATACTCTTCTGATGGAACCTACTGGTTGTTGTATGGCACAAGACTGCCTATAGAGATGGCCCATTCCTAGATTAGTAACAAAGGAAAGTGATGAAGACTAAAGGAATGAGTTTCTAAATGGGGATCTGAGCTCTTCTTTTGGTTGTGACAGACATTATACCTTTTACGGAAAAGCATAGCTAGAAATAACAGCTGTGATCAGATACTGGAGATAAGCCTGCGAACATGGTCTAAACACACAGTCTAAAGCTGGGTTCACACATAGCGACAGCGACAACAACATCGCTGTTACGTCACCATTTTCTGTGACGTAACAGCGACCTTGTAAGTCGCTGTTATGATCGCTGCTTAGCTGTCAAACACAGCGACGCAGCAGCGATCATAACGTCGCTACATGTGCAGAGAGCAGGGAGTGGCGCACAATGCTTAGCGCTGGCTCCTTGCTCTCCTAGCTACAGTACACATCGGGTTAATTAACGCGATGTGTACTGCAGCTACATGTCACAGTGCAGAGAGCAGGGAGCTGCGCACACTGCTTAGCGCTGGCTCCTTGCTCTCCTAGCTACAGTACACATCGGGTTAATTACCCTATGCGTACTGCAGCTACATGTCACAGTGCAGAGAGCAGGGAGCTGCGCACACTGCTTAGCGCTGGCTCCTTGCTCTCCTAGCTACAGTACACATAGGGTTAATTACCCGATGCGTACTGCAGCTACATGTGCACAGAGCAGGAGCCGGCACTAGCACCAAGAGCGGCGGAGGCTGGTAACGAAGGTAAATATCGGGTAACCAGGGAAAGGTCTTCCCTTGGTTACCCGATGTTTACAGTGGTTACAGCTTTCCGCAGCTGCCAGACGCCGGCTCCTGCTCCCTGCTCGCTTCATTTCGTCGCTCTCTCGCTGTCACACACAGCAATGTGTGCTTCACAGCGGGAGAGCGACGACGAAAAAATGAAGCAGGACATTCAGCAATGAGCAACGACACAGCAGGGACCAGGTCGTTGCTGGATGTCACACACAGCGACAGCGACGGGATGTCGCTGCAACGTCACAGAAAATGGTGACGTAGCAGCGACGTCGTTGTCGTCGTCGCTGTGTGTGACACCACCTTAAGCATGGAGTTTTTCCAAGGAGTTTTTGGAGTAGAAACTCTCCAGCTCCTCCTCAAGATCTCAAACCTCCTCAAGAACTTGAGTTTCTGCTCAGTTTCTGCTCTGAAAACTTAACAAAAAGACTATATGCACACAAAGGCTCATAGCAATTAAACAGGCAAGAGAAACAAGTAGAGTAAGGACTCATTGAGACGTCTGTAAAAAGTGGTCCACGCACGAACTGGCCGTGGAATTCCTGACCCAAACTCAGCATCCCCATACATGCCTATTAAGAGACTCGCAGGCAGACTGTTTGCTGACCGTTTTTCAGAGACGTCTGCATGAGCCGTAAAAGGATATGAAATGTCACAAAACTTAAAGTGTCATCATATACAGAAGACAGATCACTTGAGAGAATAAAGGACAGAAGAATGAGATATAAATAAAAAGAAAACATTTGTGTCGCTAGCAGCTGCTGTTTTCCAGGACAATGTGTAATCCCTGGATCAGCTCTAGAGATACAGAGGTTTAGTAAAAGCATCTCCGCTATTCTGCAGACGGACTGCTGGTAAGGGGCAGGTGCACAACACAGTACAACAAAAAAAGAAAGGAGGATCACATTTAATAGTTATCTTATAGTGGAAGTATTGTACTAACTGGATCATTGAAAATGGATTTCCAAGGAAAATATATTGCCCAAATGTTTTTTTTTAACCCCTTCAGCCCCGGGGCACTTTCCGTTTTTGCGTTTTTGTTTTTTGCTCCCCTTCTTCCGAGAGCCGTAACTTTTTTATTTTTCCGTCAATCTTGCCATATGAGGGCTTGTTTTTTGCGGGACAAGTTGTACTTTTAAATGAAACCATAAGTTTTACCATATGGTGTACTGGAAAGCAGCAAAAAAATTCCAAGTGTGGAAAAATTGCAAAAAAAGTGTGATGGCACAATAGTTTTTGGGATGTTTTATTCACGGTGTTCACTATATGGTAAAACTGATGTGTGGGTATGATGCCTGAGGTCGGTGCGAGTTTGTAGACACCAAACATGTATAGATTTACTTGTATCTAAGGGGTTAAAAAAAATTCACAAGCTTGTCCAATAAAAGTGGCGTACGTTTTGCGCCATTTTCCGAAACACGTAGAGTTCTCATTTTTTGGGATCTATGGCTCAGTGATGGCTTATTTTTTGCGTTTCGAGCTGATGTTTCTAATGGTAGCATTTTTGCGCAGATGCTACGTTTTGATCGCCTGTTATTGCATTTTGCGTAAAACTTGCGGCGACCAAAAAAACGTAATTTTGGCGTTTGGTAAACGGCGTAGTGGCAAAAAAATTCCAATCAGATTAATTGATTTTATATTTTGATAGATCGGGCATTTCTGAACGCGGCGATCCCAAATATGTGTATATTTATTTATTTTTTAACCCTTTAATTTTCAATGGGGGGAAAGGGGGGTGATTTGAGCTTTTAGGTTTGTTTTGTTTTTTTATTTTTTAAAACTTTTTTTTTACTTTTTTTATTTTATTTTACTAGTCCCCCTAGGGGGCTATAGCGATCAGCAATCCGATTGCTGATCGCTATCTGCTGATCACAGCTATACCGCTGTAAACAGCAGAAATAGTCACTTTCTTTTTTCCTCTGCTCCGTGCCGAGGAAAAACGAAAGTGAAACTTCGTAGTAGCAGGCGTCATCACATGACCCTGTGCTACGATGGCAACCACCGAACGTCACGTGATCACTCACGTGACGTCCGGAGGGGGCGGCGGTAAGTAAAAACATGGCCGCGCGCATATAGATCTCGCTGCCAGACTTTGGCAGCGAGATCTAAGGGGTTAATGTTCCGGGTGGAATGCGATTCCACTCGGAACATGTAGGCACACATGTCAGCTGTTGAAAACAGCTGATATGTGTGCCGATCCACGCCGCCTGCCCGCGGCAGGGGGCGGGGCTTACCGGGACACGATCCATGACGGAAAGATCCGTCCATGGTCGTGAAGGGGTTAATACATCTTGTTAAAAAAATAACACACATGCCATGTTTGATATGTGCATCATTTTCTAACATGATGTGTGGCGCCAGTGACGCTTTACTCGCCACAGGGTAGTGCAGCTCACTTAAGATGCGGTATTCATCCTGGGTTGGGAGGAGGTCAGTACCGGTTTCACAACACACCAATTCACACACAGTAGGTTGCCCTCCTTGAACGTGGACCGGGCTAGGTTTGGGTCGAAAGGGGTCGCCAATGTGGTTGGGTCTTTAGGATACCACCACACCTGGGATCCCAAATCCACTAGTGGCGGGAACCTGGGACGGGAGGAATAGCCACCAGGGGGAGTTAGGAGCAACACAAGAGGTATGGAGTTCTCCAGCAGGAGAGGAAGAGAGCAGCCGGGTTTTTACCAGTGCTCTGGTGGGACGCAAGAGTTAATACGGTCAGCAAATGGAGAGCTTGATTGCTCCCTTGGGACCGGCACAGTGCTGGGTGCAGAATCCTAGGGTGGATATACTTCAGGTTGTTCACCAAAATCTGCAGGCCAGCAGGACTGCATGTTCCTCCGGCCCCCACAGCTCCCAGAGCACAGTGCTACATAGGATCTGGAGTCGTGCTCCAAGGCAGGCCCCACAACGGACCCGCGTCACCTGCATATGGGACGGAAGTAAACAGTTTCCAAGAACCGGGGTCCCCAAGAAGCTTCAAGCCATAGGGATCCACATTTAGAAGCGCAAGGAGGAAGGGCCCACCATTCACTGTACCGGTTCTGACCTCCAACGGATTTGGGTATCGGCTGGGGCCCATCAAGGCGGTGACCGGCTTCTTCCGGGTAAAACCAGGACTGTGAGTAAAGAACACCTTGAACCCGCAAAAACTCTGTCCACCTGTCCTTTTTCCTTTATTGCATCTGTAAGGGGTTAACCTTACTCGTCGCCGGGCTCTGTGATGTCAGGGGATGTCGCGGGTAGCCGTGCCCGGTTTCGTGGTCCCAAGGTGTACAATAAAGAAAGAATGGATGTGATGATGGTGGAGGAATTATGTCATGACGCCATGTGCGGTACGCGGCCAGGGAATAGCCGCCGCTGCTGACATTTGGGGAATATCTGTTCCTTGGAAATCCATTTTCTCTGTAGTATTAAGCAACTAGGTAGAGAGTTGGCTCCAAGGAAAAGCACAGTTCTGTATGAGTGGTCTGGGGATTCCAAAACAGAATTGTTCTAACTGCATCAATTCAAGAAAAGTCACCATAGATATATATTTGTTACATGCTCAATTCACATCTGCTGTTCTGAAAAGCCATAAATGTCAGAGTGCGAAAGCCACACAATGATTACAAATGGCGCGGACATGACGAACTTCATTGGATTATATTAGGGTATGCATGATTTAGTTGTGTCTGTCATTTTGGCAGGATTACTTAGCCTCTTTTTGCCTTTACTGCCAGAATCATAACTAGTCCAGATCCTGGAAATGTAGCCCTCTATATGCCGCAATCAAAAGTAACCGTGGTATCTAGATGAGAGTGGGAGCTCACTCTATCAACCATTAGCCTACTGTAATGCCGATAGGGGGCCTGACAATTGCTTCCATGGCTGCCATCTTGTTACTCCTAGTAAACCTTGCCTAAAGCATGGCCTAATGCTAATAGAATACTTGCCAATGTTTTTCTAACAGGCATAATACATTGCAATACAGAAGTATTGCAGTGTGTAATATGAGTGCTTGAGGTCAATGAGAATGGTTCACTTCTTCAATGAATGTACGTTAGACAAAAGCTAATTTATAGTACATGATAGGAATTTTTTTTTCAGTATTGGTAAAACTCTGGAAGGCATCCACCTCTCTCTGAAATCAGCTGAAGACATTTTTTTAAAATTACAAAAAGGAAGGCTGGATCAGCATATAGATCTAAAATTCCAAAGCTTTAAAGAGTGAAGAAAGGAGCTATTTAAAGTTTACACCTTAAGTAACAAAATGGAGTTACTAAGAACTAGGCTACCAAATTGCACATTGCAAATAAGTATAAACATTGTATATGATGTTACAATGCTACTGAATGATCTGAAAAAAACATTAATGGAAATAATAAAAATAAATAAAAACTCACAATACTACATTATCCCCAATGAGAACATATAATGACAAAGGTTCCATGTGAAAAACAAATAGCAATATGAATAACACGCGAGTTGCTATCACAATATAAATAAATGTGGATGATTCTAATTGGTCCACATTGAATCTTTTTGTGGTACATACCCTTGGGTATTTTATTGTCCGACTTAGTAATCCAGAAGTCTTCCCCAACAGGTTCTTTTGACAATCCGCTCCACTAATGTGAAGACTGACTTTTTCAATTCCAAAAAAAGAAAAGGCTATCAATATAACCATCATGTATGTTAATAAAATGTTTGATTGCACCTGAATATGTTCTGTTTTTATTATTAATGTTTTGTATATCTTTGGATATTTTTTTTAATTTGCGGCTGATGCAGCCAACATACTTCATATCGCAAGTATTACAAACAATGCAACAAATGACGTTGTGTGTCTTCATTAATATACCAATATCCATCTATTTTTTGTGTTTTGTTTGCATATTTATATGTTATATTTATTTTCTGAGCATTTGTAGAAGCCCTTAATCGATAAGCATGTAAAGAAATCATGAGGTTTGTAGTGCACACTAGGTGATATACCCTGTTTCCCCGAAAATAAGACACTGTCAAATATTTTTCCCCCCAAAAAAACGCTGTAGGTCTTATTTTCGGAGGAGGGCTTATTCTCAGGGAAACATGGTTGGGGGAAAGTTTACCCCCCAAAAAAATGCAGATCCCACTTCCCAGGATCGTCATACCTACCAGACCCCTATCGTCTATCGTCTGCATTGCTTCCAAGTCCTCCTGCGATCTCTGGTATGGCGCTTATAGCAGGTATGCTCCACGTCGTCCTCCCCTCCTTCTGGTCGACACTCACACTCAAGAGAGCGCACATACACTCACCACATCCGGTGATACCGCTTGCTTCCAGCCAGCATGGGACTCTCTGCTCTCTTGTGTCTATGATGTGCTCCACCCACAGATCCTGGCACTACACTGCACAGCATCCCAGGTCCATATGATGCCCAGAAGCAATCGATACCACTGGATGTGGTACGTGTGTGTGCAATCTGATGTGAGATTGTGTGTTTGATCTCGTGTGTGTGTGTGAGCTGATGTGTGCGGGTGTGCGTTCCGCCACAGGTCCTTGATGCGTTCCAGTGCTCCTGGTCGGCATCTGGTGAGTAAGATCACGGGGTCATCTTTCCTCTCTCTTTTGGGGGTGTCTGCTTTCTATAATGCAGTGTTCTGCAGTATTCTTTAACTTTTTTAGCTGCATGGACACTTCATTATTCAACCGCGACTAGGGCTTATTTTTGGGGTAGATCTTATATTTAAGCCGTGCTGAAAACTCCTGCTAGGCCTTATTTTTGAGGTAGGGCTTATTTTCGGGGACACATGGTATTAGCTAATGATTGACCCCTATTGGCTACAACACTGACCCTTGGATAAAATTTGATTGAAAATGTCATCTAATCCATTTTTCACTAACATTCTATGATACGGCCGTTATGTTGACGATCTACTTATCATTTGGACAAGTGATTGGCTGCACTATTCCTTGTGATATGATAGCTGCAGAACAATATGGGGATGCCTGTGCGGTCACCCGTGATGTTATGTCAGCCTTCTGTGGCTGATGCACTCACCTGTAATTTGGAAAATTATTTCTGCTATTCTACACGTGTTCAAAATTGTCGGTACCCCTCATTTACTGAAATAAAAACCCACAATGGTCACAGAAATAACTTGAATCTGTCAAAAGTAATAATAAATAAAAAATCTATGAAAATGAACAAATGAAAGTTAGACATTGCTTTTCAACCATGCTTCCACGGAATTTTTTAAAAAATAAAACTTGTGAAATAGGTCTGGACAGAAATGATGATACCCCTGAAAATAATGTGACAAAGGGACATGTTAAATTAAGGTGTGTCCACTAATTAGCATCACAGGTGTCTACAATCTTGTAATCAGTCAGTGGTCCTGTATATAGGGCTACAGATATTCACTGTGCTGTTTGGTGACAAGGTGTGTACCACACTCAACATGGACCAGAAGAAGCAAAGAAAAGAGTTGTCTCAGGAGATTGGAAAAAAAATTATAGACAAGCATTTTAAAGGCAACGGTTATAAGACCATCTCCAAGTAGCCTGATGTTCCTGTGACTACATTTGCACATATTATTCAGAAATTTAACGTCCATGGGACTGCAGCCAACCTCCATGGCCATGGATGTGGTCGGAAGGGGAAAATTGATGACAAGGCAAAGAGACAGATAATATGAATGGTAACAAAAGAGCCCAGAAAAACGTCTAAAGAGATTAAAGGTGAACTTGAAGCTCAAGGAACATCAGTGTCAGATCGCACCATCTGTCGTTGTTTGAGCCAAAGTCAACTTCATGAGAGACAACCAAGGAGCACATCATTGTTGAAAAAAAAATCATAAAAAATGATTTCTCAAGACTATCAAGGAAAGCTAGAGAGAAAATCTTAATTACTTACCGGTAATGGGATTTTCAGAAGCCCATGACAGCACCACCTGAGATAGGTTCCGCCCACATCAGGACAGAAAACCCACTGATAAAAAGGCGGTACCTCTCCTCCACATCAGCAGGTTTACAGAGCCAGAGAGGACCAACAAAACACAATCAAAAATGTTAATCACATCACCACCAAAAGGAATACACCATTAACTCTAACACTTCCCAAAGGGTGCCCATAACCAGTGAATGGGGGGGGGGACTAAGGGTGCTGTCATGGGCTTCTGAAAATCCCATTACCGGTAAGTAATTAAGATTTTTCCCTTTCGCCCATGACAGCACCACCTGAGAGATTCTAGAGACCAATCACCTTAGGGAGGGAGCACCACCTGTAATACCAGTCTACCAAGAAGGGTCGTCCGTGGAGAACAAGTCAAGACTATAGTGACGGAAAATGGTAGAGGAAGAGGACCAAGTGGTGGCCCTGCATATCTGATCAATAGAGACCTCTGCCCTCTTAGCACAAGTAGTAGAAAGTGACCTAGTGGAATGGCCCTAATCTGCAGGGGAACTGGCACCCCCTTAGATGAGTAGGCCAGCGAGATAGCATCCTGGGCCCACCTATCCAAGGTGCTTGTAGATACTTTACAGCCCCGGGACTTTCCCTGGAACGCAACAAACAGGGCCTGAGATTTCCGACATTCCCTGGTCCTATCTAAGTAGGTTATAAGGGCCCGTCTCACATCCAATCTATGGAGCCTGGCCTCTTTGTCAGTGGAAGGAGGGTCACAATGGAAGGCAGCATGAATTCCTGGGACCTGTGAAGGGCTTGACCACTTTAGGCAGGTATGAGGGATCTGTACGCAATACCACCTTATCGACCAAAATTTGGGCATATGGATGGACAATGGAGAGCGCCTGTAAGTCACCCAACCGTCTAGCAGACGTCAAGCGATGAGTAGTACCACCTTCAGGGTCTTGAAGGGAACATCCGAAAGGGGCTCAACGGGGTGTCTATAAGGGCATCAAGGACAGGATTTAATCCTAGGGAGGCAGACGAGGAGAAGGGACAGGAGTCGCTCAAGCACAGGATTTAATGAACCTGCTAATGCATCTATTCTCTGTGAGGTTATGTTTATAGAGATCTCCTAGGGACAAAACTTGTACCTTAAAGGTGCTAGTGGATAAGTGCAACTCCAACCCTTACTGAAGGAATTGCAGGATGGCCGGGAAGAGAGGGGGACCCCCGATCTGTGACCCGGAAACTTGCTGGATTTTCCACCAGACCCTTCCCTAAATACCAGTGGCGACCGGCTTCCTACTTTTAAGGAGAGTTTTATTAAATATCTTAGAGAATCCCTGTGCTAGGAGCAGCCGCCTTTCAATGCCACGCTGTCAAGTGGAGGGTAGGATCCTTGGGTTGGCACATTGGTCCCTGGACTAGTAGGTCTGTCTTGTCCGGCTGTATCCAAGGGTCTGATATTGCCAGTCTTTGGAGCCAGTAGAACCAGGCTCTTTTTGGCCAGAAGTGAGCTATGAGGATAATAAGGGCTTAGTCTTCCCGAAGCTTCCTGAGCACTGCCGGAAGAATAACCAGGGGTGGAAAGGCATATAGAAGACCCTGTGACCAGGGGATCGGCATTGCATCTATTGTCATGGGATGATCCCTGGACAATTTTATTGCAGTTAGTTCTCTGAAGTTTGAGGACTGAGTCCTCACATGATCGTCCCATAGACCTTGGAACAGGTGAGTTCTCATGTAAGCTCCCCTGTCTAAGTGACCTGCATCTGTGTGATGATATCAGTGATGGTGGGACACCATGACACCCCTGCGGACAGATGAGTTAAGTCCTGCCACCAGGATAGGGAAAGCAACACCTTTGGATCCAAGCGGATTCTCATATCCAAGAAGCCTCCTGCCTGTTGCTGTCAGGCCAGGACTTCCATCTGAAGGGATCTCATATCTATCTGAGCCCAAGGAACCACAGGGATGCAGGATGTGAGGGACCCCACAAGAGACATAGCATGTCTGTGGGTCATGACTGGTTTTGCAATCGCCAAGGTGACCAGGGATTGTGACCTGAGTATCTGCTCCTCCGGGAGAAAATACTTCTGAGCGACTGAATCCAGGATCAGCCCCAAGAAAGACCGACGCTGTTGAGTTTGTATTCTAGATTTTGCCTGATTTATGACCCACCCTAAGCGCTCTAGGATGGAGATCACTATTCTTTTCTTGCCCTGTCATATAGATGTTATAATAAAATACCCCCGAGGGGGCAACTCCAGTTGTAATGTCAGCCCTTTTGCAATGATCCGTAGAATCCACGGGCTGGAGGAAATCTTTTTCAATGCAGGAAGGAAGAGCGAGAGCCTCCCCCCCCCACTGGGATGGTGACGTCATTGAGGGCCTTGTGGCTTGGTAGAGAATGATGGACCAACTATAATCCTGAGGACCTTTGGACAGAAGGTCATCCAGCTGTGATCCAAACAAAAAGTCTCCTTCACAAGGTATCCCGCATAGCATGTTCCTGGACTGTACGTCTCCCTTCCAGCCTTTCAACTAGAGGGCCCTTCTGGCTGAATTTGAAAGAGCTGCTACCTTTTCAGATAATTTGAGCGAGTCGATGGAAGCATCCGCTAGAAGTCTGCCGCCCCATGTATACGTGGAATTGAGGAAATGATGTCCTTACTAGACACGTTACCTTTAAGTTGGTCTTCTAATTGTTGGACCCAGACCATTAGGGACCTTGTTACACATGTACCTGCCACCACTGGGCGAAGAGCTGCTGCTGCAGCCTTCCAGGTACCACGGACCTGCATTCCAGGCCTCCAAACCTGAGGTTTTGTGTGGATTCAGGATCTTTATCATCCACCAGCCCCATAGTGGAGCAGACAGCTTTCACTAGGGTGTCACCTCAGAGGATGGGAAGCATAGTCTGCCGTCCACGTCTGAGGAAGATGAGGAGTCCAAGGATGAGGAAGAGGCAGGTGACAATTTTCTGGAACCCCGTTCAGAGCTGCCTGATTTATCTGAAGTTCCCCCATCTTTCCTAGTGGATTGTTTATGTGTTTCCCTGACTTCAGCACGGATAATATCTCTCAACTCAGCCTTGAGGCTTGGTGCTTCCGTACATAAACCAAAATCAGAGAAGAGTAACGTCGCTGCTACGTCACCATTTTCTGTGACGTTGCAGCGACGTCCCGTCGCTGTCGCTGTGTGTGACATCCAGCAACGAGCTGGCTCCTGCTGTGAGGTCGTTGCTCGTTGCTGAATGTCCTGCTTCATTTTTTCGTCGTCGCTCTCCCGCTGTGAAGCACACATCGCTGTGTGTGACAGCGAGAGAGCGACGAAATGAAGCGAGCAGGGAGCAGGAGCCGGCATCTGGCAGCTGCGGAAAGCTGTAACCACTGTAAACATCGGGTAACCAAGGGAAGACCTTTCCCTGGTTACCCGATATTTACCTTCTTTACCAGCCTCCGCCGCTCTTGCTGCTAGTGCCGGCTCCTGCTCTGTGCACATGTAGCTGCAGTACACATCGGGTAATTAACCCTATGTGTACTGTAGCTAGGAGAGCAAGGAGCCAGCGCTAAGCAGTGTGTGCGGCTCCCTGCTCTCTGCACTGTGACATGTAGCTGCAGTACACATCGGGTTAATTAACCCGATGTGTACTATAGCTAGGAGAGCAAGGAGCCAGCGCTAAGCAGTGTGCGCGGCTCCCTGCTCTCTGCACTGTGACATGTAGCTGCAGTACATATCGGGTTAATTAACCCGATGTGTACTGTAGCTAGGAGAGCAAGGAGCCAGCGCTAAGCAGTGTGCACGGCTCCCTGCTCTCTGCACATGTAGCGACGTTATGATCGCTGCTGCGTCGCTGTGTTTGACAGCTAAGCAGCGATCATAACAGCGACTTACAAGGTCGCTGTTACGTCACAGAAAATGGTGACGTAACAGCGATGTCGTTGTCGCTGTCGCTATGTGTGAACCCAGCTTAATAGATGCAGTTTCCTACTACTAATAGTACACTTTTTTTTCTTTTTGTTTTTTTTTTTGCAGCTTGTATGGCTGATAATAGAGAACAATAGACGTTAGTTTCCATATTACAATAGCTTCTTTCCTAGCCTGTTAAGATCAACAATAGAGAATAGTGGATGTGGTTCCCCCCATATTATAACAGCCTTTTCTTGGATAGTAATAGCTGACAACAGAGAATAAAAGCAGTAGTTCTCCCACATTATAACAGTTAATCTATGACTTATAAAGATTGACAACAAGGGATAATAGTTGCAGCCTTTCTGTACCAAGAACAGTTGTTTATAATGGCTGACAACAGAGAACAATAGAAGCAGTCTTTCTGGTGCTGAGGGATTCGCTTATTTACACTTGACAACATCTGGAATGATATCTAGAGTGTCAAAATTGTATACTAAGCCCTTCGTGGTAACATTATGTAATTTTTTTTTTTTATTTATTTATTTTTAACAGTGCTTTGATTTGCCTTGGGATTTTTTTGGCCAGGCACCACCCTTCCTCAGTCAATAGAGGACAGTAACCACCTGATCCACACAGCCCAGTCTGGACCAGAACTGAGAAGCACAAGTGATACAACAGTCCAAGTCTCCCAATATAGCTAGGGTTACAGGTGCGCACCACAACACCCAGCAGACTTTTTTTTTTCTTTTTTTCACTTGTACACTGATTCACTGAGACATGTTCAGGTTTCCACATATAAAATCAGCATACATTTTTGTCTATGTTACCTAAGAATAAGGACCCTGTTCTAGGGTCCGAAATATGTCAGAATTTGGTCATGTTGTTTAATTTTGTATGTAATTTCAACATTATGATCTACATAAAACAGAACTCTTTGATACAGGTGGGACAAGGCCCCTTTGGTAATCTGAGGATAGACTGTCCTTGTAAACCCCACAATTCCTATGATTCCTCTTAGAGGTACCTCCTAAAAGAAGGGAACATAGGGGGAGACTTAAATAATGAAATGCTGCAGCAGACACTCACCTCCTAAGATGGCGGATCTGGTACCGGTTTCGGAGGCAGTTTATGACTTCCAGATTTGGATTTCTCAGACCACCCAGAATGTCGACTTGCTGGACTGGAGGGACTAGCCCTGCCGGAGAAGCGCTCCCCTCGCTGCCCTGGGAATCTGTATGCTGTTCCAGCACATCCTGCTCGTCACTTCCTCTTCACCCCGGCGTTCCGTCAGCAGGGCGCCCGTCTCGCGGGCTCCGTGTGAGGATCACATAGCCTGGGGCGACACAGAGCCGAGCTCCTGCTCCAGGCCCGTGCCCCACCACCGCAGACAGACGAAGCCCTGGGGAAGTGCATCCAGGCCCGAATGCCGGCTTTTGGTAAGAAACCAAATTTCTACACCGGGTCAGACCTGGGAGATTCCGTGCTTTGTCCCATCAGGACAGGAAACCAAACTGATGTGGAGGAGAGGTACCGCCTTTTTATCAGTGGGTTTCCTGTCCTGATGTGGGCGGAACCTATCTCAGGTGATGCTGTCATGGGCGAAAGGGAAAAGAAATGTCCCCCGACGAAGCACACCAACGTGAAACACGTGTTGGGACGCCGGTCCCCATGTGCTACCCCGGTACTTACGATGACCTGACCTGATCTCGGTAAGTGATATTGCCTCATCCTCATGCCACATATGGAAGTGTGGCGCCCTGGACAAGCCAGGTCATCACAGGTACTACACCAACACACCCTACACCCCGGCTAGGCACACCTAAGTCAAACACAAATCCTTGTTGCCTTCCTCCAGGGGCTGATGTCCACACCAGGGGGTGGGCCAGGCGGTTGGTCCCACCCACCGAGGAGTTCACAGTCCTGGAGGCGGGAAGAGTTGGAGAACAGTTTTGGAGAGGGAAATGGTAGTAGAGGAGACTGACCATGTCCGGGTGTGTGGCCCGGGCACATACAGCAAGGTTGGCAGACGGTGGTGACCGTCTGCAGGAGAGGCTGATTGGAGTGAACCGTACGGACCGGGGACGGGTGGTGGCCCGCCGGTACCGGATCGGGGAGTGAAGAGAAGCCAGCACCATTCGGCAGGGCCTACGGACCCCGACCAGGCTAGGAGTCGCCGTAAAACCGGTCAAATCCGTTAGCGAAGGGAACCTCCGGGGTTTCCCAGCAGTCAAGACCCGATTGAAGGCAACAGCTCACACCGTAGAGGGAAACACAGTCACCGCCAAGGATACAGTTCCCAGGACCAGAGCCTGCGGGCATAAGGGGCTCCCTCAGCATCCATCCAAGCTGTTGGTTAAGGTTACCGGTGGGAAGCCATTGGAACCGTAAACACAACACAGGTGCAGGGAAAGGCAGTCACCATCAACCAACCGGGAGGAGAACAACTGCAGCCGTCTGTGGGACCCGTCCATCCAGCCGTTTGTTTGACCAGAGACTCCGTGTAAATTACTGGCTGAGTGAGTACCACCGTGCCGTGCGGCACAGTGCTGCCCCCGCGACCCTGCACCTCACCAGGCCCCGTAACCCGCCTGTCATCCCTAAAACCCTCACCGGGGCCCCGGGACAACCAACCCCCCTACTCACGGAGGGGAGAACCAACATCCAAGCTGCTCCCTGTCATCGCTCCCGGGATCCCCGTCCAGAGCAGCGGTGGTGTCACAACTTCACCACAACCGTGGGTGGCGTCACGGACAATATCCCCCAAACCACACACCAACCCACCTTTCACTCACGGGCGAGGAACGCCGCTCGAGTCCCCGTGATCCGGTCCACCGCTCGAGCCACCACCGAGCAGCAGGAGCAGCAGCCGGACCCGAGCAGTGGGTGAGCGCAGCGTCCCCTCCTCCGCCCGCGACAGAAGCACCTTGCATTCAGTGTGAGCGCTCTGATTGGAATTGAGGTAGGTCTTTTCTGTACCCTGGATATTTTGCCTATAGGTCTTCTATGATCACCTCTGGAGTTCTCAAACTCCTTTTTCCATCTCTCTGGGACACGTGAGGTTCTTTCCCCTTCAGCACTCTCCCTCCTTGTCCTATAACAATTGTGTTATTTTGTCATACCCTACAGCACTTATTTTAATAAATGTTCTAAACATTTCAACTACTGCTTGTTTGGGTTCTTTCTGCTTTCAGCAAATTTAAAGACTCTATTTTCTCTGGTTATCAGAGAAAGAAATGTGTTGCCCAGTGTCAGAAAGCTTGGGCTCAGTCACAGGTCATGGGTTTTGCAACAGGATAATGACATTGGACTATTCTAAAGTGGCCTACTATGAGTCCTGACCTAAATCCTATTAAGCATCTTTGGATAGAGCTGAAACATGCTGTCTGGAAAAGGCAACTTTCAAACACGAGACAACTGGAGCAGTTTGCTCCTGAGGAGTGGCCAAAATATCTGTCGAGAGGTGCAGAAGTCTCACTGACAGTTACAGGAATCGTTTGTTTGCAGTGATTGCCTCAAAAGGTTGTGCAACTAAATATTAACTTAAGGGTACCATTATTTCTGTCCAGGCCTATTTCATGAGTTTTATTTTTTTAAAAATTCCGTGGAAGCATGGCTGAAAAGCAATGTCTGACTTTCATCTGTTCATTTTCATAATTTGTAATTTATTACTTTTGTCAGATTCAAGTTATTTCTGTGACCATTGTGGTTTTTTTGTTCATTAAACGAGGGGTACCAACAATTTTGACCTCGTGTGTATATGGAAATTGAATAGCACATTGTTCAATTTCACGGGGACCTGTGGATTTCATAACATTAGTCACAAATTTTATTTGCATCAAATTGATTCACACAGCTGTAGTCTCAACAGATTTGTTAAAATAAAGTGAACAACAACTTTAACTTTAGCTTCTAAATACGATACAAACTAATCTACTCTTAATGCTATATAAAAAGATGAACCTTATGCTAAAACTAATTTAATAGTATGTTAGTAATCACGGCATGTGTGGAATCTGCCTCAATAAGCACTGCAAAATCCTGCAAAAAAACTAACATTGTACAGCAATGTAAAAACAATGTTGTTGTGCACATGTTCAGTCTTTTGTTACTTTTATTAAACAATTCAAACCCGCCGGTTGTGCTGACATCTAAAACCTGACATATGCCCATAGCCATAGAAGGGACATGCACTTTTTTGTTTCTACCAGGGGTTCCTAAAAACCTGAAGGGAAAAAAACTGAAAAAACTTCGTATACACTAACTCACAAAAAGTGAGGGATATTTGGCTTTCGAGTGAAATTTATGTAAAAGGCTTAGAATCATAGAATGGTAGAGTTGGAAGGGGACTCAAGGGCCATCGGTTCCAACCCCCTGCGAGTGCAGGCTTTCCTAAATCATCCCAGCTATATGTTTATCCAGTTTCTGCTGGAAGATTTCCATTGATGGAGAGCTCACCACCTCCTGTGGTAGCCTGTTCCACTCCCTGACTGCCCTCACTGTCAGAAAGTTTTTTCTAATGTCTAATCTGAATCTCCTTCCTTCCCATTGCTTCTTGTACTTCCTTGTGCTAATAAGAATAGGGTGGTTCCATCTGCACTATGACTACCTTTCAGATGTTTGTAGACCACTATTAAGTCTCCTCCCAGCCTTCTCTTTTTCAAACTAAACAATAGTTCTTTTAGTCATTCTTCATATGACATGGTTTGCACACCTTCTACCATCTTGGTTGCTGTCCTCTGAACTTGCTCCAATATATCGATGTCTTTCTTGAATTGGGGCGCCCAGAACTGTACACAGTATTCCAGGTGGGATGTGACCAGGGCAGAGTATAGGGGAATAATTACCTCTCTTGATCTAGATTCAATGCTTGTCTTGATACATCCCAGAATTTTGTTGGCCTTTTTAGCTGCAGCTCCACACTTCCTTTTCCCCGGTTCTATCACCTAGATCTATTCTTTCTATACTATATTTGCTTTTTACATTTCTTTTACCCAGATGTAGGACTTTGCATTTGTCCCTGTTAAAAACCATTCTGATCTCCGCAGCCTATTGTTCGAGTGTGTTTAGATCCTTTTGAATATGCTCTCTTTCCTCTCTAGTGTTGGCTACTCCTCCTATCTTAGTATCATCTGCAAAGTTTATGAGTTTCCCAATAATTCCGTTATCCAGATCATTTATAAAGATATTAAACAGCATTGGCCCCAGCACCCCGCTATTGACTTTCCTCCAGGTTGATGTGTATCCATTTAGTATTTTTTGTTGCACCTGATCATTAAGCCAGTTGTGACTCCATCTAACTGATTTTTTTTGTCAATTGCATACTTGATCATCTTCTCAATGAGGATGTCATGTGATACTTTATCGAATGCCTTACTGAAGTCAATGTATACTATAGCCACAGCATTCCCCTGGTCCAACCATTCAGTGACTTTGTTGTAGAAGGAAATTAGGTTGGTCTGACAAGATTTATTGGTCAAAAAGCCATGCTGGCTTTGGTTGATTAATGCCTTCCCATCCAGGTACCTAAGTAAATGTTCTTTGACAATTTGCTCGAAGATTTTTCCTGCAATAGAGGTCAGGCTTACTGGCCTGTAATTCCCTGGATCCTCTTTTCTCCTCTTTTTGTAGATAGTAACCACATTTGCCCTTTTCCAATCTGGAGGGACCTCTCCTGTCTAACACTACAGTGATATTTTATTATGAACGTAGGGAATTTAAGTAGAAGCATGCAATGGTGATTTCCTCATCTCAAACAATTTATTGAAACAAAAGCCAACAAGAGTGGTGGGTATAACCCTCCAAAATGGCAACCTCAATTACTTGTCATGTGGCCTTAAGCATCAATTACAGTTTGACAACAACATTTCATGCTGTTCACAAGTGGAGTTATTGTCTGCTGCATGACATCCCACTCTCTTGGTCATTGAATTTCTGGGGTACAGTTATGGGCCTCTATATAGCAACTCAGCTGATTCCATAGGCTTTCTATGGGATTCCGCTCTGGAGAAAATGCAGGTTACTTTTGAGGTACCCCAATCTTCAGCTGCGATTCTCTAATGATGCAACCATAAGTAGCTGGACAATTGTGGTCCACGAAGATGAAATTAGGCCGGTGTTCTTTATTCAGAGGCACAATGACTGGATTAATGATGTTATTCAAGTAAGAAGAACTTGTCACTGTACCAGTCACAAAGTATAGGGCATTTCTGTAATGGCTAGACACATCTGCCCACACTCTAACACCACCAGAACAGTGGCTGATGCATAGTGCTCTCCTTGACATTTCCAACATCGTTGGCGGCCTTAATTTCTGGTCCGCGTGAATCGACTTTCATCAGCAAAAAGCACTGAGGCCCACAGGTCCCTTGTCCAGCAAGACGATGACTCATGTGCCTGTTGATATGGTCAAGTACCCTTGTAAGTCATCTAGCATGCAGACCATGTTGATATAAATGGTTTAGGATGCTCTGACTTGACATTTGGGTGCCTCTCTTAAATGTGCCTGTAGTTGTGTGGTATTCTTCATTCTTTTCCGAGGCATTGCACACAATGAAAGGGTCATCGGTGTGGGATGTGGCCAAAGGATGTCCACTTCTATGCCTTTCTGTGACTCTTTCAGTCTTTCTGTATCTCTGTTGCAACCTGCTGATGACACTCTTTGACACTCAAAGCTCCGTGGCCACTTCGGTCAGAGAACAACCTGCCTGAAGCCTCGCAATAGCGAGGTACTGCAGATCAATCGTTAGGTGTCTTCTTAGTCTCATGATCTCAAAATCTGAACAGCATAATGAGTTGGACTGTTTAAATACCAATTCAAAGTGAACCTCAAAATGTATTGGGTGATTCATGGATCAAACACCCGTTGTGAATTTTTCCATTAAACTCCTTGTTAGAGAATAGCAAGTTGTGCAAAAAGTAGTTAAACATTGAACAGTTGGACATGTGCATTTAAAGGTTTAGAAAAGGTCACATTAAATTCATCTGAAAAGGTTGGTTAGAGTATATTTTAGGATCATCCTGAAATATTTCACCCAAAAGCCAAATATCCTTAACTTTTTGTGAGTAGTGCATGAACACCACTGTTGATTTCCCATACATATAAATTGGAAGCGTTTTCTAAGGCTATATGCACATGCTGCAATTTTTTCTGCACAAAACTGCACCTTGTCACAGAGACCCTGGATATATATATATATATATATATATATATATACTAGAAGGTGGCCCGATTCTACGCATCGGGTATTCTAGAATTTACGTATTGTGTAGTTCATGTATGATTTTTGTTATATATATATATAGATATTGTTGTGTGTAGTTACCAAGTGTTTGTGTAGGGCGCTGTACATGTTCTGGGTGTTGTCTGGGTGTGGCGGGGGGTGAGAGCGGTGTTGTATGTGTGTTGCGTTGTTTGTGGAGCGCTGTGTGTCTGTAGCGTTGTGTGTGTGTGTTGCGCGGTTTGTGTGTGTGTGGTGTGTTTTGGGGGAGGTATCTTTTGTGCAATGTGTGTGTTGTGCGGTATGTGCGTATATTTATGTATGCCGCGGTGTTTGTGTGCTGGGTGTTGTGTGTGTGCAGCGTTGTCTGTGTGTGTGGTGTCTGTGTAGGGCGGTGTTTGTGGTTCCCAGTGTGTGTGTGTGTTGTGCAGTGCGCGTGTGTGTGTGTGTGTGTTGGGGGGAGGTGTGCACCTCCCATCGTGCTCCATCCCCCATGCTGCGCAGTCCCCATCGTGCTCCATCCGCCATGCTGCGCACTCCCAAACGTGCTCCATCCGCCATGCTGCGCACTCCCAAATGTGCTCCATCCGCCATGCTGCGCACTCCCAAACGTGCTCCATCCGCCATGCTGCGCACTCCCAAACGTGGTTCATCCGCCATGCTGCGCACTCCCAAACGTGCTCCATCCCCCATGCTGCGCACTCCCAAACGTGGTCCATCCGCCATGCTGCGCACTCCCCATCGTGCTCCATCCCCCATGCTGTGCACTCCCCATCGTGCTCCATCCCCCATGCTGCGCACCCCCCATCGTGCTCCATCCCCCATGCTGCACCAGCATCAGCCTCTCTGCCCGCAGCATCAGCCTCTCTGCCTGCAGCATCAGCCTCTCTGCCCCGCAGCATCAGCCTCTCTGCCCGCAGCATCAGCCTCTCTCCTCCCAGCATCAGCCTCTCTCCTCCCAGCATCAGCCTCTCTCCTCCCAGCATCAGCCTTTTCTGTCCCTAGCATCAGCCTCTCTCCTCCCAGCCTACCCCAGCCTCAGCCTCTCTTCTCTCAGCCTCCCCCTCCCAGCCTTCCCCAGGATCAGCCTCTCTCCTCCCAGCATCAGCCTCTCTCCTCCCAGCATCAGCCTCTCTCCTCCCAGCATCAGCCTCTCTCCTCCCAGCATCAGCCTCTCTGTCCCCAGCATCAGCCTCTCTCCTCCCAGCCTACCCCAGCCTCAGCCTCCCCCAGCATCAGCCTCTCTCCTCCCAGCATCAGCCTCTCTCCTCCCAGCATCAGCCTCTCTCCTCCCAGCATCAGCCTTTTCTGTCCCCAGCATCAGCCTCTCTCCTCCCAGCCTACCCCAGCCTCAGCCTCCCCCAGCATCAGCCTCTCTTCTCTCAGCCTTCCCCTCCCAGCCTTCCCCAGGATCAGCCTCTCTCCTCCCAGCCTCCTCCAGCATGCCGTGCTCCTCTGCCGACACAGATCCGATCACATACACACAGACACACACACACACACACACACCCACCCGATCGCATACACACACACACACCCGATCGTATACACTCACACACACCCGATCGCATACACTCACACACACCCGATCGCATACACTCACGCACACACACATTGACGATATTGCACATACGCGCTCACACTCACAACATCCGGAGATACCACATGCTTCTGGACATGTGATCCTCCGGCAGGTCCTGGAAGTTCACTGCACAGTATCGCCGCCGAGAAGCAAGCGATATCCCAGGATGTTGTGAGTGTGTGGATGCGATGTGATGTGTGTGTGAGGTGTGTATGAGAGTGAGTGTGATCTGATGTGTGTTTGTGTGTGTGCGTGTGTGTATGTTCCGCCGCTGCAGGACGTTGATGCGCTGGTAACTATGCTACCATGGTTACCAGCGTATCCCGTCCCCCGCTCGCACGGGAGCCCACACCAGCATACGGCGGCAACCCCAGCAATGCGAGGGTATGTGTCGGCTGGGTTGGCGGCGTACGCTGATGTGGGCTCCCGGGGGTACAGTACTCACCTGGGAGTCGTGGCTCCGTGTTGGTCAGTTCGGGGAATGCGTGCGGGGGGCGGGGTCAGAGCGAGCGTGCATTGCGTGAGGGGGGCGAGGCGTCGGCGAGTTGCCTGGGCGAGCGGCCAATCCGTGCGGGGGGGCGGGGCCATGGCGAGCCCAGCGGCCAAACAGCTTTGTGTCACCGTAAGGACACAATTTTGGAGCAAGACAGACAGACAGACAGACAGAATAAGGCAATTATATATATAGATATAGATATATATATATATATATATATATATATATATATAAAAAAACGCTTGTGGTGTAGGTGCATTTTTGCCGCGTTTTTGTTAATGCAGTTTTTAAAGGAGAAACAAAATATGATAGGATGGGATAATTGCTAGATAGCTATAGATAATAGAACATATAGAATAGATAATAAGAAAGAACAGATAGAAAGAAATAACAGAATAGCTTGATAGAGGGACAGTTAGCTTGGCCAGCTGTTTATTTTTTTTTTATTTTTGGGGGTAAAAAAAATGAGGTGGGGTCCCCCCATTTTTCATATCCAGCACAGGAACAGCAGCTGCAGGTTGCAACCCTCAGCTGTACCTTGGCTGATTATGAAAAATAGATGGGATCCCACGCTATTTTAAATTATTTGATTTCTTTTTTTAAAAAATGACGTGGGGTCCCCCCCATTTATCTAAAACCAGCCAAGGTACAGCAGACAACTGGAGGCTGATATTATTAGAGTGGGAAGGACAATCGTTATTTGGCCCTTTGCAGCCTAACAATAGCAGCCCACAGCTGCCCCAGAAGTAGCACATCCATAAGAAACGCTAATTCTGGCGCTGGGCCCGGCTCTTCCCGTTACCCTGGTGCGTTGGCAATTGGGGTAATAAGGAGTTAATAACAGCCCACAGCTGTTACTAAGCCCTAGCTTAATGATGGCAGGTGTCTATGAGACTCCCCCCATCACTAATGTGTGTGGATGTCGGACCTGGAGGGGTGTATGGGGGGTTAATAAAGTGGTGAAAGAGGGTGGCTTTTTCATCTTTAATTTCAAATAAAGGATTTTTAGGTGTGTTTATTTACTTTCACTTACAGATTAGTGATGAAGGGGTGTCTCATACAGTGCCTTGCGAAAGTATTCTGCTCCCTTGAATTTTTCAACCTTTTCCCACATTTCAGGCTTCAAAAAGAAAGATAAAAATTTTAATATTATGGTGAAGAATCAACAAGTGGGACACAATTGTGAAGTTGAACGAAATATATTGCTTATTTACAACTTTTTTTTTAAAAATAAATAACTGAAAATTGGGGAGTGCAATATTATTCAGCCCCTTTACTTTCAGTGCAGCAAACTCACTCCAGAAGTTCATTGAGGAATTCTGAATGATCCAATGTTGATGATAAATATAAGCCACCTGTGTGTAATCAGGTCTCCGTATAAATGCACCTCCTCTGTGATAGTCTCAGTGCTCTGTTTAACACTAGAACTACTGAGGTAGTCATTTTGACTACTTTGCACCATGTATTTCTATATAGGTGTCACGAGTCCAGTAGTTCTAGTGTTAAAGCGCAGAGAGCATCATGAAGACCAAGGAACACAACAGGCAGGTCCGTGGTACTGTTATGAAGTTTAAAGCTGGATTTGGTTACAAAAAGTCACAAAATTTAGTCAAATAAACTGCGCACACAGCAAATCTGACTTCTCATAGACTTTGCTGGGAAGTGAAAAGTGAGAACGTTCTGACAACAAAACTGCACCAAAAACCGTGATAAAAATTGCAGCATGCGCATATAGTCTAAAGGCCGCTTTACACGCTGCGACATCGCTAGCATCGGCTAGCGATGTCGCGTGCGATAGCACCCGCCCCCGTCGGTGGCACGATATGTGGTGATCGCTGCCTTAGCGAACATTATCGCTATGGCAGCGTCACACGCACATACCTGTGCAGCGACGTCACTGTGACTGGCGAACTGCCTCCTTGCTAAGGGGGCGGTTCGTTCAGCGTCACAATGACGTCACAGCAGCGTCACTGAACCGCCGCCCAATAGAAAAGGAGGGGCGGAGATGAGCGGCCGGAACATCCCGCCCACCACCTTCCTTCCTTCTTTTCCGGTGGACGCAGGTGAGGAGATGTTTGTCGTTCCAGCGGTGTCACACATAGCGATGTGTGGAGCTGCAGGAACGACAAACAACATTGTTACTGCAGCAGCAACGATAATTGGGAAGAGGGGGGATGTCACCGATGAGCGATTTTGAACGTTTTTGCGACGATTTAAAATCGCTCATAGGTGTCACACACAACGACATCGCTAAAGCGGACGGATGTGCGTCACCAATTCCGTGACCCCAACGAGATCGCTTTTGCGATCTCGTAGCGTATAAAGCCACCTTAAGGCTATGTGCCCACAGGACAATGTACTCGCGGAATTTGCAGCAGAAAACCTGCGGATTTATCTGGATTTTCTAGATAAATCCGCAAGTTCTAGCAAGTACAGACACTCACCATGTTACCCTATGGGATTTGGGGAGTGCTGCATCAATGGTGCGGTATGTGCAGCTGCGGAAAATGCTGCAGATTTCCCACAGACGCACGTAACTGCATGTCAATTATTCATGTGGCAATATCTGCAGACTTCCCGCTCCTCCACTATGGAGATATAGGGTGGAAATTCTGCAGGAATTCTGCACAAATTGGCAGTTTCCGCAGGTTTACTGCAACAACTCTGCAGAAATACCGCAGCAATGGATAGCTGCGAATTCCGGGGTGCAGCTGCGGTAAACCTGCGGCAAAGTCCCGTGGGCACATAGCCTAAGGGTTTTTCGAGACTTGAAACATTTAAGCTGTCTGTATTCTACTCTGCAGGGACGTTCTAAAATGTCACTACATAGTATAGCAAATGCATGAGATTGTACAGCTGCAGGAGCAAAGAGCCATCTGTTAAGACACAGCCAGACTCCCCATAGGAAAGACAGATGGTTTATCGTCTTCCCACTGTATACACAGTGCTTAACAAGTGCTGTGTATACGGTACAGGAAGAGCTGACAGCTCTTTCTCCGCTTCACCCAGCGACCATGTGGTCACCAGGTGTGGGGTGGAAGCAGGAGCTGCTGGGTCCAGACTCAGATCATCTCAGCTCTGCAGCCAAGAGGCTAAAATTGCTCTATAACTGGGTATTGAACTCCCAACCTGCAACATTATAGGCACCAGCAAAACCTGAGCCACAGGCAGCACTGTAAGAAACAGGAGAATTTTCTATATGTGAGAGTGCTTTATATGCTCCCTCAATACAGGCTCAATGTACAGGCATATAGAAATACATCTCTATATACCTGTACAACTCTAAGCACCTGTATTCTAGAGATTAAAGATTTTTATTTAAAATCATTACAAAATAATGAAAAACAAAACAATATTCACCTTTTTAATGGACTTTTTTCTTTTTTTTAAATACAGTAAACCTCACAAATCAGCAAATAGTCATAGTTGGTATCTAGGTAATCATTACAACCCGTACATTAAGCACATTATTTATAGTGATTGGTAAATGGTGTAAAAAAATGGCATTTGATTTAAGCGGGCTTTACACGCTACAAGGTTGCTACAGCGATCTCGTTGGGGTCACGGATTTTGTGACGCACATCCGGCCGCTGTAGCGATCTCGTTGTGTGTGACTCCTAGGAGCGATTTTGGATCGTTGCAAAAATGTCCAAAATCGCTCCTCGTTGACATGGGGGTCCTCTCCCAATTATCGCTGCTGTCACTTGGGCGAAGTTGATCCTCGTCCCTGCGGCAGCAAACATCACTACGTGTGAGGCCGCAAGAACGAGGAACATCTCCTTACCTGCCACACGCCAGCAATGAGGAAGGAAGAAGGTGGGCGGGATGTTAGTCCCGCTCATCTCCGCCCCTCCGCTTTGATTGGGCGGCCGCTTAGTGACGTCGCTGTGACGCCGAGCGAACCACCCCCTTAGGAGGCCGTTCGCCGATCACAGTGACGTCGCCGAGCAGGTAAGTACGTGTGACGCTGCCGTAGCAATAATGTTCGCTACGGCAGCGATCTCCACATATCGGCATAACGATAGGGGCGGGTGCTATCGCGCTCGCCATCGCTAGCATTGGCTAGCGATGTTGCAGTGTGTAAAGCCACCCTTAGGAAAGCTGCACTCGCAGGGGGCTGGACCAGATGGCCCTTGTGGTCCCTTCCAACTCTACCATTCTATGATTCTGTAAGTTTTTTTATTGTACAGAAAAGCCGTTATTCTGCATTTGTGGGTTTTTGTTGTTTTTTTTCAGGCTCCGCATAGAAGCCTATAGCGAAACAAAAGCACCAGAGCCGCACAGATCAGAAGCGTCTTTAGACATTTGGGCCCTTTTTTTCTCTTGATAAATAGGATTCTGAAGCCTGGAGAAAAAAAAACCACTATGTAAAAAGAAAGAAATACATTTTTAAGTGCAGAATGAAAGATTTTCTGTTCTATAAAAGTCACATTTAAAACCCTGCTTCAAATCTGCATCAAATAATGGGAAAACACAACACAATGCAGCAATAGTGCAATACCCTGAGAAGATTGTCATAGTGTAGATTGATGCGGACACCGGCACAAAATGAGCAGATAAGGCTGCTTTCACACCTCCGGTTTTTGCAGTGCGGCTCAATCCGGCTCAAAAACCTATGCAACGGATGCGGCGGAAAAAACGGATCTGTTGCATAAGTTTTTCCATGTGGCCCATCCGTTTTTTGACGGATGCGGCTTGATACTGAGCATGCGCAGTGCAAAAAAACGCATCCGGCGTCCATAGGCTTGCATCCGGCGCGATGTGGTTTTTTCGCCGCACAAAAAAACGTGCCAGGCAATGTTCCATCCGGCCACTGCATGGGCTAAATATGCCGCATCCGGCATAAACCGGATGCAACGCAAGGCCATGCGGCACAATACGGCTCTAATGCAAGTCTTTTCGGGAAAAAACACAACCGGCGGCAAAAAAAAAAACAGTTGCGTTTTTTCTGCAAAGCGCAGTATTGTGCCAAGCATTTCCGCTCTGTGTGAACACGGCTTGTAGACGTGTTCGGTAAACCGGCCCTTACACACCATTGCTCGTCTGTTTTCTGTAAACATAGTCACTATTTCAAGCCCTTGTAGTACACAGTGCCGTCCAGCAGAGGGCCCCCACGTAACACATGTGGCGCATGACTCGCAGACTGCAGCCACGTTTAATCACTCGGTGCTCCCCTGTACTTAGTGGTCTTATCAGGGAAGGCCGTGAACCGTTAGTGCTCTTAGCATGCGCTCTGCCGCCTCTCCTACTGTTTATTAGCGCTATATATACCCGGTGTTTCTACGGCCAAATAGACGGACTTCCGGTGAAAGGCGGACCTGCTTGTGTGCGCCCCTGTGATTGGTTGGCCTTCTGAAACGGCCTTTAGTCATTGGTAGATTCTCGGAGTTCAGCACTGTACGGCTACACTCACTTCCGCTTCCTCCGCTGTGGAGGAGGGGCTGTGCGGAAGCTCCGCCCCACGCGTGTATCCAGCAGCGCAGACATGGCCGGCGTGCAGGTGAGCAGTGTATACCGTATATAGCACACACGTGACTCGCTTTCGTCTTTTCTTGGGTGTCCCATTTAGTGAGTGCACGTTATGGTTGTGGTTTTACCTGTGGAGTGTGAGTTCTGGGGGTACGGGAAGCCGAATAGGTCAGCACGGGCTGCAGTAATGAGACCAGAATGAGTCTCCATAGTAGTCTCTAGTCTACAGTGCTGTGGCTGTGCCCGCCATCCCCTCCCCCGACTTGTGTTGTGCAGTGGTCAGTTGACTGGATCACAAGCCCACTGTGACTAACGCTGCAGAGCTGGGGTCTATTGATGGCTAAGAGTCCAATGACCGCCATGCCGGATGTTCTGCGTACAAGCCTAGCCGTGTGCGCGGACCCTGACATTGGGGTGAAATTGGCTAACTAGGTCAGCGTTTTATGTCAGTCCGTGGCCGATTTCTCCATGACTCCCCCGTTTGTCACAGCACTCTCCTCCAGCTCTGCACAGCGCTGTGTGGCTGCAGGTCTCAGACAAGTCACATTAGCGAAAACATAAAGAACCCAATTTGTTACTTATTATTGAAAAGGTGAAAAAATGCACCAAATTGAACCCTCCTCCAAAACCTAAGCTCTTTTATCCAGAGACCACAGATGTTTATGATCGGAAAAACATCCCCCGTGTTATATATTGCTTCCACACATTAAATTTATACGTGATTCATGCAACTCCGGTCCAGATCTGTGCATTCTGGCCATAGACAGGAGCTGCGCCAATTTTCTGACCCCCTGTATTTCTATGTGCAGCGCTTGGTTTGCCGACCTGGCACGGCGAGACCCGTGCCCTGCGCGGCACACAGGTGATGATCTACCGGCACAGCAAATTAAAAGACGAGCATGGCATCCCAGAGGATTAGGAAATTGGCCAGCTCTTGTTCACCGCTGGAGTGCACTAACCTGGAGTTGGAAAACGATCCACTCGTCTACTGTGGATATTGTGTCCTGCCTTGCTGGAAAATCCATAGTGTATTAGAGTGGAAGCAAGTGGATGAGCTTATGCCAAAAAGAAAAGTCGGCAGTAGACCTGTGGTGCAAATTATAAATCCACAATATTTTCAGATTTAAGTCTTTTCAATATAAATGATGGGTTAAGACAGGTTGTGGACTTATTTAACCCATTCCTCGTTATCTTTTTCTGTAGGGTATAACCCCGGAAGATCTGTCAGCAGCGAAGACCCTGCTTAGTACAATACAAGAACAGGTAGTTGATGTGATGCTTTCCTCTGACCAATTCTGCACATTCATTTACAATCTCCTAATCTGTCTTTTCTGCTTGACATTATAACCCTTTATATCCCTTGGCAGGTAACAGCGGTCACAGCACATGTTAAAAATCTAACTGAGAAAGTCCAAAATGGGGTCTATCCAACGGGAAAGGTGAGAGGAAAAGACACTTTACATTAAAATATCCATAGTGAAGGCCAGTATACCATTGTTCTATATTCTCAAAAGTCAGGTAGTTTCCAATGAGACATGTCAGAAAAATCAGAGGCTCCAAATGAAATTCTAGGACTCCCAATTGCTTATAGTTGTGGTCTGGCATCTAACACTACAGCAACAAGAACTAATCTGCTTAAAGGATATTGACACCTTCAGGGAAAATTACATTTATTTTTTTTTTTAAATCAGGCAGAGGTCAAACCTTCACTGACACGGTCATAAAGTAAAGTAAACTATAGTACAGTTGTATAAAACTATTTAAAGGTAATGTCTCAAATCGGAAAATGCTGTTTATCTGCAGTTTTAGGCTATGTGCCCACGGGACTACGTACCCACAGAATTTGTCGTGGAAAACCTGTGGACTTTTCTGTATATTCTAGATAAATCCGCAGGTTTTAGCAAGTACAGACACTCCCCATATATCCTACGGGACATGGGGAAGTGCTGTGTCCTTGCTGCGGTATGTGCGGCTGTGGTATGTGCGGCTGAGGAACATGCTGCGGATGTCCCGCAGCTACACATAACTGCATGTCAATTAATCCTGCGGAAATCCCAACCCTCTACTATGGAGATGGAGGACGGGACTTCCGCAGGTAAGCTGCATGAATGTCCGCAGGTTTAACGCAGATATATTGCTGGAATCCCGCAGCAATGGATAGCTGCGGATTCCGGGGAGCTTCTGCGGGAAACTTGCGGATATATCTGCAGGTACAATGTCCCATGGACACACAGCCTTAGGGTTAATCTGCATGGAAATAGTGTTTCAATGTTGTCTGGTTGCCTTAGAGCTCTTTCACACATCTGTGCAGTTCGGTCTGATGTCAGATCACAATACACAAACTGGCCCTCAGCTTTCCCAACCCGATTGTGACAGATTCATAGAAATATATTCAGCTGTGACACTCAGGTCAGGAGAGCCACAGCAGTCCATACATTGTGATCCAACATTGGACTGGATTGCACGGACGTGTGAAGAGCCCTTACTCTACACAGATGCTGGGGGTACAGTGTGCCAATGCTTGCGGTGGATCCATGCAGAGTAATCTGGCAGTCACTTACAGCCGCCACTCACAGTATAGGGAGCAGTTACAAAAGCCGCTCCGTGCATGCCCCATGACTAAAAGCTGGCGGCTTCTGGGAAGAAAAAAGATCATTTTCTCCCAGCAGCCAGGCAAATTTTAAAGCGATTATCCTTCAGATTAACCCTTTATCTGTAGATAAAAAGCATTTTCTGATCCGACAGGTTCCCTTTAACAATGCCGCATGTGGGATGTTTTGATTTTCCCGGGCTTCATTTAGATAATGTCGATGAGCAATGGAAACCTCAGGCACTCAAGACAACATCTCCATTATTTATTAGAAGACAAATATAATAGTTTGTCTATCTATTACAATGTTTATGTGCAACTACAAACCATATATACAGCACATATTCTTTCTTGGACTAGGGACATAGTAATGTAAGTTCCCCCATCAATATGCAGATAAGAGTGGATTACTTTAATATTAATGCCTGTAAATGAACACAAGGTGTTCACAAACGACCCACAACAGACTAAAAATCAAATATAGTTTTATTGATCACTGTAAAAAGATTATACATATTAATTGCAATGCATATATTCAGAGAGGATCAAGTGTGTAGGAGGAAACTTATATAATCACGTTTATATACAAAATATGTCATTTGTGTCTATGTATACCAAATATAATGCCAGCATACCCAAGGGGACAGTGTAGTAAATAGTAGTAAAAGTAAAGAGAGAATGTCTAGTGCCTATTCATAATGTGCTATGGTGTGAGGTCCCCCATGGCCCCCACTGCCCACGTTTTGTGAAAGTAGCTTTCTCCAGGGGAGTAGGACATGCTTTTATTGTACTTGGTATATATGGATAGAGGTTACATATTGTGTGTGTATACATGTGTTAGTATATGGTTACGTGCTACCCATTTGATCGTTTCTGAATATTTGCATTGCAGTTAATATTTCATCTTTTTTTAGTGACCGATAAAATTGTGAGTGGTTGGTTTGTGAACACCTCTTGTGGTCATCTGTAGGCATCACTTTTTGTGCCGTACAGTGAACCCTTGGTGCTTTCTTCTAGGGTCTTAGTTTCCTAGAGTTGAAGGATCAGTTGCTCTTGAACTATATGCAGGATCTTGTTCACATCATCATGGAAAAAGCCTCCGGGAGGTCTCTGAAGGAAAACCCAGGCATCATGAGACTGGTGGAGACACGCACAGTAAGTAGACCTTCACCATATCCTACTTCACACATGTGAGTTGTCAGAGAGGCCGTCTACCATGTAACTGTCCTATAAGAACACCTGGGCTTATTTACTCAGTCTATACATTGATCACAAAGAGGCTTAAATTGCCGTGTGATCACATTTATGTGTCATTCTCAGGTTTTAGAAAAAATGCGGCCAATCGATCAAAAGTTGAAATATCAAATAGATAAGTTGGTGAGAGCCGCGGTGACTGGGAGTCTTGCTGAGAATGATCCACTGCGCTTCAAACCCAATCCTCAGAACTTAATGAGTAAGGTAAGACTGACATATTCTATGGAGAGCAAATCATTGACATGTTTTACCCTTTGTTCCCTTCACATTATATTAACAGTTAGTGCAATTCATACATTTGACTTCTTGCCCTTGTTTCCATGTTTTTTACAGTTAGAGGAGTCTGACAAGGAAGGGTCAGACAGTGGTGAAGATGAGAGTGGAGCAGGAAAGAAGTCTCACAGCAGTACCAGGAAATATATACCTCCTAGACTTGCCCCGGTACAATATGGTAAGTAACACGTAATGTGTGATTGGCATATATACTGGCATATGTAGAAAATTTGTGGTGGTCTGATTGGACATCTTCTCACAGATGACACTGAAGCAGAGCGGGAGCAAAGACTACTACAGCGGGCTAAGAAACGAGCTCTGAGCAGCTCAGTCATCCGGGAGCTGAAAGAGCAGTATACAGACGCTCCGGAGGAAATCCGGGAAGGAAGAGCCTATCACATGATGCAGCATGAGCAAGACGAGCAGCACCGGTGAGCAGCCTCTACATTACTGCCATGCAAACTGTCACTGTTCATTTACTTTTGCTTGATTTTTATTATTCTGTCAACATGGCAGTAGGAGGGCTTGTTGGTTTTTTTTGTGTTGTTTTACTTATTTTTTTTTTTTGTTTTGTTTGTTTTTGCGGGAATAATGTTGTTTGAATGACACCATTCACGTTACCTTACAATTTATTGGAAAACAGGGAAAAAGAATTTCCAGTAAAATTGCAGTAATAAAAACAACCCTGGACTGTTTAACCCCCTTAAAAGGAATCTGTCACCAGTTTTTCAGCCTATAAGCGCAGCCACCACCAGTGGGCTCTTATATACAGCATTCTAACATGCTGTATATAAAAGCCCAGGCCGCTGTGTAGAACATAAAAAACACTTTATAATACTCACCTAGGAGGTCGCTGCGGTGGAGTTGGGCAATATAGGTGTCTCCGTTCTCCGGGACCGGTACCCCCTCTTTAGGCCATCTTCGTCCTCCTTCTGATGCCCGTGTGCATGACGGGTCCTATGTTATACACACTCGCCGTTCCTGCGCAGTAAGCAAGCGCAGGACCTCAATGCCAGTGAGTGTGGATGACGTAGGACCAGTCATGCACCCCGGCTACAGAAGAAGGAGGACGAAGATGGCCGAAAGAGGCGGCACCGGAGAACGGAGACACCTATATTGCCCAACTCCCACAGCGCGACCGTTGGGTGAGTATTTTAAAGTGATTTATACGTTCTACACAGAGGCCTGGGCTGTTATATACAGCATGTTATAATGCTGTATATAAGAGCCCATTGGTACTGGCCGCAGCTTATAGGCTGAAAAATTAGTGACAGGTTCCCTTTAATGCCACGATCCATAGCAATCGCAGCATTCAGGAGGCTGGCAGAGGGCGAATGCTCATTTGGTTTGCCAGGTCCGGAACAACCCAATCTATAAAACTGTCACACTGGCCAACTCCTTCAGTGAACACCATTAAAAATAAACGTAGGAAAAACTGTCTTTTCATCATACAGCTGACAAAAAAGTGGAATAAAATGCGATGAGAAAGTCATATGATGATAAAGTTTGGTATCGCTGAAAACGTCATCTTGTCCCGCACAAAACAAGCCACCACACAGCTCCGTCAAAGAAAAACTAAAAATCTGTAGCCCTCAGAATACAACAATGCAAAAACAATTACGGTAAAAGTCATTAAGGTGTTTAATACTGATTTTCTGTTTCTTCTTTTTAAAGGACAAACTATGAAGAATCTATGATGGTGCGATTGAATGTAACTCGAAAGGAGAAGGCTCGTAAGAAGAGAGCACTTGCTATGACGTCACAGCTCAATTCACTCACACACTTCACAGATATTAGTGCCCTAACTGGAGAAGCGAGAACAGAGGTAAAGAAAACACCGGTTACTGGACAGATTTATCTTTCAACAAACTTTGTATACATCAATAGTATAAGTGGCTAAAAAAAACTTTGCAGTATGTCTAAGGGGTACTTTGCACGCTGCGACATTGCAAGCATCGGCCAGCGATGCCGAGCGCGATAGTACCCACCCCCGTCGCACATGCGATATCTTTTGATAGCTGCCGTAGCGAACATTATCGCTATGGCAGCTTCACACGCACTTACCTGCCCTGCAACGTCGCTCTGGCCGGCGACCCGTCTCCTTCCTAAGGGGGCGGGTCGTGCGGCGTCACAGCGACGTCACACAGCAGGCGGCCAATAGAAGCGGAGGGGCGGAGATGAGCGGGACATAAACATCCCGCCCGGAGATGTTCCTCGCTCCTGCGGCTTCACACACAGTGATGTGTGCTGCTGCAGGAACGAGGAACAACATCGTATCTGCTATTGGTGTGACATTATGAAAAGGTCCGACACGACACAGATCACAGATTTACGACGCTTTTGCGATCGTTTATCGGCGCATCTAGGCTTTACACGTTGCGACGTCGTTACCGGCGCCGGATGTGCGTCACTTTCGATTTGACCCCGACGATATCGCAGTAGCGATGTCGCAATGTGCAAAGTACCCCTTAGAGACAAATGCTCCTTTTTTTTTCTAGTGGCCATGCCTTCACCAACCACCACTTTCCCACTCAATACCTGGTGTCTTTAACTTATCATTCACTCCAAATGCTAAAATTTGTGTGATCGAGAAAGTAGGATCTTCTCCCCTCACTGTGTATGCTAGACGTATTAGCAGCTGCTTCGGACAACCCACTTCAGCTTAGGCCTAGATTAGCCTCTATCTAGTCTGTTATGACTTTGTTCATACAAATGAATTGTCCATCGACATGTTAGTATGAACTGGCTGATCACAGCTTAGAATGAATGTGGTAGGAAAAAAAGAGAACATTTGCCTTGGTGTTAAATCATGTTGCGCAGTCTGTATCAGTTTAGGATTCAACTATTGTCTGGTTTTATGTATTGTTTTTTTTTGTTACGTGTTTTACTTATTCATATTATTGTTTGTATATAGGACTTCATGCATTCTGCCAAGAAATCTAAGAAAGGACAGAAGAAAGGGAAAAAGAAGAAAGGTAGTTTTCTATATTTTTTTTTATATTTTGTTTTTATTGTTAGACTTTTTCGGTTACCATCTATTTATGGGCATAAACTCATATCAACATTTGAAGCCTATTACAATTTTACTTCTTTCCTCTCCTTTCCAGGCTTTAAAAAGCGCCACTGAGGAGTAACCACCATTCAGCCCTAATTTCCTACAAGTGTATTGCCTGCAATTTCAAAGCACTGCCAAGCTCTCTGAGGAACCTTCATTATGAATAACTGGCACCTGTATATTGTATGGACTTGTGGAGTTAGTGCCATGTTGATGTTGGTTGCACTGGAAGAAGTGGAAGTGCACAAAATTATCCAAATTTTTATAACGATTAGCAGAATATATTAAAAGTAATGGGACTTGTTTTTTGAGTGCAATAAGAAGACTGGGTCCTAGCTCTGACTTGTATCTACCTTGTCTTAAAAGGACCTTTGGCATGCCTGTCCCTACTTTTCATGAAATGAAGAGTCTTAAGTTTCTACATAAATCCTTTGATTATTATGTAGTTACTTTCCTATTAATAATGTTTAACTGCAATTTACTTTCTCCACCCTTGCACAGCCTGTCTCTTATTAGGGACTGATCTGATCAGTGACTCCTAATATAAAGAGTACCTCCACTCATGAAGTATAAATACATCTCATTGTCCCAGAATCGCATTGCGTAAGAAATTTCTGAAGTCTTTTTTTTATCCAGACTGGTTTGTCTATTCATTTAAAGGGAAGCTGTTATTAAATTCATGCAGCCCAAATCACGGGCAGCATGAAACAGAGCCTGGCTGCGAGATTGCAGCTAGGTACCGTATGTTTTACATTAAAACCCTGTGGGGTTTCTGAGAAAACGTAGTGTCACCCCTCTCTAGTTGATTAAGAGGTCTCCATGTGTGTACAGAAGAAGAAACCGGTCAACATCTTATAGCAAAGCAGGGAAAACCCAGATGAGGACCACAGCCGGACTAGTCAGATGCCTGTCTATATTTTCAGGAAGAAACATACTTGGGTGCAGTCACACAGCCAGGATCTTTTTTCATACTGTCCATGGTCCAGGCAGCATTGATCTAGTGACAGGTTCCCTTTAAGACCAGTGGATCAGATTTTATATCTCGAGTATAATTTCCTTGTCCTTTTCCCATTAATCTGTTTTCTGAGAGTTACTTTCTCTATGCCTTCCAATCTCACACTTATGCTTATTGCTGAGGGTTTCAAGTGATGGACAAAGAAAGATTACAAGAATTCACCATGTACATAAATGGATACATCCCCCCTTCATCACCAAAGAATGCAGAGAAAATGTACACTCATAGCAATGATGCTGAGGTGGAAGGTCCTTGCAGGGTAGGATTTAGGTTTTTGTTTTCTACAACAGCATTGACCCTCAAAACCTGGGCATGTGCAAGTATCAAAAAGCCAAGCTGGTAAACAGTTTTAATGTCTCTTTTTTTCTTGTTCTGGTCAACTTCTAAGTAGACTTGAGTTTTACAGGGGCTTGTCTTGTCTATAAGGGTTCACTCACATCTGCATGTGAAACCTGGCTTCATTGTTGTTCCTGAATTTTCTTGGAGGGAGATGCGAGTGTCATTCCATATATCATGCAAGTGTGTTTTTGCCTCTCGTCTAGTCTCTATGTGACGTCCATGTCGTCCGTGTGACATGCATTTATAACATGGAGTTTTACATACTGTAAAAAGCTAGCTAGATGGATGGATAGATAGATGGGAACACATATATAATGTGCGACTACCTGCATATTGTAAGCTAGCACCCTTTAGTGCCTTTCATGTGGCACTAAAGGGTGTTTAGCCATGGTTTTTAGCCTTAAATTCAATAATTTATTAAAGAAAATAACATGGGGTCCCCTTTATTTTTGACAGCTAGCTAAGGTAAAGCAGACAGCTGCAACTGGCAGCTTTATCTTGGCTGGTAATCCAAAACAGAGGTGACCCCAAGCTGTTTTAAATTATTTATTAAAAATTAAATATTTAAAGTAAGGACCCCCAAATTGAATCAGCAGCCAAGGTGAAGCTGACAACTGGGGTATGGTATTCTCAAGCCATAGTTATTGAGTTCTCCCTAGCCTAAAAATAGCAGGCCACAGCTGCCCCAGAAGTGGCACTTCCATTAGATGCGCCAATCCTGGCCCTTCACCTTGGCTCATTCCATTGCCCTGGTGCGTTGGCAAATGGGGTAATGTATGGGATTGATGACAAGTGTGAATTGCCAGCTGGCATCAAGCCCTGTTATTAGACGCCCACCCATTACTAACAGACACTACTATTACTTAATCCAGTATTTGTAAATGGGAAACAATGCAAGCATTTTGTTATTTATAATACCCCCCCAACACCAGTCCTCATTCACCAATTTAATAAAAAAAGAAAATGCTTTCATGTCTGCCGTAATCCAGAAGGAGGTCCCATGACGTTCCTGCAAAGTCAACCTGAAAGACTTAAAAAGAGAAAAATATGAAATAAAATTACAACAGACACCCTCATTTACCAATTTATTACCCTTTAAAACCCTAATCTAGGTCAGCGTAATTCAATAAGGAGTTGTTCACAGACTCAATGTTCCATCCTATGAAGAACATAATGTTCCCCACTAGCTGGAACAGTAGCCACTACAGCCTCACAACCACAGTGAACTGCACTGACTTCATGAGTTTACAGGAGCGGGTCACACAGTAGCGTGTGACCCGCCACGGGCATTGATGTGCGGTGACGTCATGAGTTCAGTGCAGGTCGGTCCATGCGGCCTTTCTCACACAAAGTAGCAAGAGAGCCGCGAGAGACGTCATGATTCCCCGCCGGTCCGTTCCGGCCGCTCTCGTCATGGGTTGGTGTGGTGCTTGTCTTGTAGCTGGCTTAGTCTAATGCACTCGCTGATATGAACAACATGATATGAAAAATTATAGCAGCACTTATGTTTCAAAAGCCAATATTGGTGTATCATGTGCTCCAGGCAGCTGACGTTTCACCATGGTAAGTCTTTTCAAGCCTAAATGTTTAATCATTAGAATGAATATTACACTGATCTTTCATCTGGAACATGAACACTTAATTTATGGCAAGGGAAGGGAGTATAGTGTAACTGTAGGATCTGACAACTCGGAGTTTTCCTTTGTGGTCCTGAATTCTAAAGACCAATTAGTGTGTACATATATCAAGACTACATGAAATTGCTTAGTTTTTTTATTTACTAATGCAGTAATTTACATTGGAGATCCAAATGGAGTTTTTTTTAGGGGTTAAATCAATATTTGTTACAGTGTATGGATTTAGCCAGAAGAGAGAAAATGAGGCCCCAATTTATTAAGACCAGTGATTTTTCTTTTCTGTTTTGATGATGCAGTGTGTTGGCGCTAGAGGCTCCTGATTCATTAAAAGTAGAGGTGAGTGGACCTGTGGAAGTTTGGATTCAGCCGGACTTTAGAAAAAGTGCAGTTCGGGACCTGAACTTGATCCCGGAGCCCGAATCCCATTGGAAGTCAACGATTGGGCAGTTCGGCTGTCTGCCCACTTACAGCCAGCCATAAACAGAGTTTGTCTGGGGGAAGGGAGTTTTCTTTGTCGCTCCATTGGGAGACCCAGACAATTGGGTGTATAGCTACTGCCTCCGGAGGACACACAAAGTATTACACTTAAAAGTGTAAAGCCCCTCCCCTCTGCTATACACCCTCCCGTGCATCACGGGCTCCTCAGTTTTTATGCTTTGTGCGAAGGAGGCACACATCCACGCAAGCTCCATAATTTGGTCAGCAGCAGCTGCTGACTAGATCGGATGGAAGAAAAGAGGGCCCATAACAGGGCCCCCAGCATGCTCCCTTCTCACCCCACTGAGTCGGCGGTGTTGTTAAGGTTGAGGTACCCATTGCGGGTACACAGGCAGGAGCCACATGCTGTTTTCCTTCCCCATCCCTTATGGGCTCTGGGCGAAGTGGGATCCTATCCGGTCATCCAGGCACTGGGACCGGCCTCCATCCGCAGCCCCTGTGGGATTCTGCCGGACGGAGACGGAGTATCATCAGGGACAGGGCCCTGCATCTACAGGTACTCTGTGTCCCCTTGGGGACGGTGCATAGAGCACCTTGGCCTCAGACGCTGCAGCGCCCGAGGTGATTCGTATGACGCCGGGACTACCGCGCCGACCGCGCCTGCCTGCCGGCCGCGGTTTATAACTTTAGTCCCCGGCTTTTGCGGCCTAGTGCCTTTTCACTCCCGCCCACGGCCCTGCCAGTCAGGGGGAAGGGCGGGACGGTCGGTCTAACGCCGACAGTGAGAGCTGGAGCACACTTCGCTGTCCTCCATCACCCTCACTATGCACTCCGCGGCGCAGAGGTACTCAGTGTCCCCGTGGGGACGGTGCATGGAGCACCTTGGCAGATTGGGCAGTGACTGCTGGGTTGGTACGGTACTACCGCGCCGACCGCGCCTGCCGGCCGGCCGCGGTGTTTAACTTTAGCACCCGGCTTTCGCGGCCTAGTGCATTAATCTCCCGCCCCCGGACCTGCCAGTCAGGGGGAAGGGCGGGACAGTCGGGCTGACGCCGACAGTGAGGGCCGGAGCACACTTCGCTGTCCTCCATCACCCTCACTAAGCTCTCTGCGGCGCAGAGGTACTCAGTGTCCCCTTAGGGACGGTGCATGGTGCACCTTGGCAGATTGGGCAGTGACTGCTGGGTTGATACGGTGCTACCGCGCCGATCGCGCCTGCCGGCCGGCCGCGGTATTTAACTTTAGCTCCCGGCTTTTGCGGCCTAGCGCCTTAAAATCCCGCCCCTGGCCCTGACAGTCAGGGGGAAGGGCGGGACGGTCAGTCGGAGGCTAACAGTGAGGGCTGGAGCACACTTGGCTGTCCTCCGCCCCCCTCACGTTTTCACTCAGGGCACCAGATTCCCGCACTTTTGGGGTTACGCCCACGGCTCCCCCCTCCACTGTATACGCCGACAGCCATGTTTTAAGCAGCACATACTGCTTCAGGGTCGGTACGCCAGGGGGCTTCTTCTTGATGCTGGGCCCCCTAGAGTGATGAAATGTATATATGGATATATATTTTTGTATGCAGTTTCACAGTTCGGCGGTACATGTGTATCCTCAGTGATCGCTGTGACATTGCTCGGGCCATGTGGCACTCGCTCAGCCGGAGCCGGGGGCACTGGTTGAACTCCGCCGGCGTTACCTGTCCAGGCGGCAGGGACAGAGTTGCAGCTTTTGCTGAGAAACTCTGAGTCATTTTCACTATCCATGTCTCAGGCTATGGACAAATGGTCGGCTAAGAGACTAGGTGTTTGCAGTCCAGACCGGTCCCTTACACAGGCCCCGGGCACTGTGTGATCGCCCCAGGCCTCTATCGGTCTGCGACGAAGCGTGTTCCTGGGGTGGCCTCTAGTTATGACGTGGGGTACTCCAGCACGAACCGCAGTCCCAGTCCGGCTAAGCAGCCTTGCTTGGAATCTTCCCCGACTTCTTCAAGGGCCTCAGCTTGAGGACCCTCTAGAGGATGGAGCGGAGGTCGCAACCCAGGACTCTGTCCGGACGTGGCTCTAAAGGCTTCACAGATACTGTACAGAAGCACACCTTCCCGGACAAGCGTTTTACTGAACGCCTTATAACACACGTGGTCCCTTCCCCTCTGACGTTGTTAAGGTTTGGGCTCAGTGTCATAAGGTGCCCTTCAGTCTCTTGACTGGCGGCTAGATCAGTAGTAGCAGTGGCTGACGGGTCCACGCTCAAGAATGCCACGGACAGACAGATAGAACTCCTAATGAGATCCATCTATGAACCCATAGGCGCGTCCGTTGCCCCAGCCTTTGCAGGGGCGGGCACTCCATGCTATCTCAGCTGCTCTGTCTCAGATTAATGCGGTCTGCTCCGCATTTAGCGTCTTTGACGTCTCAGGCGGTGGTATTTTCATCCTCCGCCGTGCACAGAGAACCTTTTCTGTATGGCGGTCCAGGTCAGGGGAGTGGTCCCCACGTGTCCAAGACCGATGTAGGAGACATTCTGTCTTACGGTCACAGGATAGAGCTCAGTTCTCGTCCTCCGACTCGTTGCTTCAGAGCATCTCCGTCCCCCGAGCGAGCCGATGGATTTCCAGGCGGTGAACACCAGATAGGACGGATCATTCCACCCCGTTCTGGACTTCACACTGCTCAACGGACAGAGAACCTGACGGTTCCGGATGGAATCTCTCCGCTTTGCCATCGCCTTTGATGGCCCAAGGAGGCCTCCTAGCATCAATCGACATCAGGGATGCTTATCTCCACGTGCCGATTGTACCAGAATTTCAGCGCTTCCTGCGCTTCGCCATAGGGGACGAACACCTTCAGTTCGTGGCACTAACTCTCGGCCTGGCGACAGCCCCACGGGCCTTCACCAAGGTCATGACAACGGTGGTAGCGGTCCTACACTCTCAGGGACACTCGGTGATCCTTTACTTAGACTATCTGCTGGTCAAGGCTCCCTCTCGGGTGGCATGCCAACACAGCTCGAACATTGCTCTAGAGACTCTCCAGAGATTCGGGTGGATCATCAATTTACCAAAGTCAAGATTGACACCGGCCCAATCACTGACATATCTCAGCATGGAGTTTCATACTCTCTCAGCGATAGTGAAGCTTCCGCTGGACATACAGTGTTCACTACAGACAGGGGTGCAATCGCTCCTTCGAGCCCAGTCACACCCTTTGAGGCGCCTCATACACTTCCTAGAGAAGTTGGTGGCAGCAATGGAGGCAGCTCAGTTTGCGCAGATTCATCTGCGCCCACTTCAATGGGACTTTCTCCGCAAATGGGACAGCAAATCGACGTCCCTCGACAGGAACGTTGCTCCTTCTCGGGCAGCCAAGGCATCCCTTCAGTGGCGGCTTCTTCTCACTTCTTATCGAAGGAAAAATCCTTCCTGCCCCCAACCTGGGCTGTGGTCACGGCTGACGCGAGTCTGTCAGGGAGTCTTCCCCCGCCACAGGGCTCAGGGTACATGGACTCAACAGAGTCCTCCCTCCAGATCAATGTTCCGGAGGTGAGGGCAGTGTATCTAGCCCTAAAAGCGTTCCAGCCATGGCTGGAATGCAGGCAGATCCGATTTCAGTTGGACATCGCCACGGCGGTGGCATACATCAACCACCAAGGTGGCACAAGCAGTCGGCAAGCCTTCCAGGAAGTCCGGCGGATTCTGCTGTCGGTGGAAGCCACAGCCTCCACCATCTCCGCAGTTCACATCCCGGGCGTAGAAAACTGGGAAGCAGTCTTTCTCAGTCGCCGGGCATGGACGCAGGGGAATGGTCTCTTCACCTGGACGTGTTTCAAGAGAATTGTTGCCGCTGGGTGAAGCCGAACGTCGACCTATTGGCGTCCCGGCACAACAACAAGGTCCCGGCATTCATGGCACGTTCTCAAGACCAGATTGGTCGCAGTTTCCACTGCCTTACGTATTTCCTCCTCTGGCGATGCTGCCCAGAGTGTTACGCAAGATCAGATCCGACTGCCGCCGCGCCATCCTCGTCGCTCCAGACTGGCTGAGGAGGTCGTGATACCCGGATCTGTGGCATTTCCCGGTAGGCCAACCGTGGACACTACCAGGCCGGCCAGACTTGCTATCTCAAGGGCCGTTTTTCCATCTGAATTCTGCGGCCCTCAACCTGACTGCGTAGCCTTTGAGTCCTGGATCCTAGCGTCTTCAGGGTTATCTCAAGAGGTCATTACCACTATGAGACAGGCCAGGAAACCAACGTCCGCCAAGATCTACCACAGGACGTGGAAGATCTTCTTATCCCGGTGCTCTGATCAGGGTTTTACTCTGGCCATTCGCCTTGCCCACTTTTCTGTCCTTCCTTCAATCCGGAATGGAAAAGGGGTGGTCTCTCGATTCCCTTAAGGGACAAATTTCGGCGCTTTCTGTGTTTTTTCAAAAGCGTCTAGCCAGGCTTCCTCAGGCACGCACGTTCCTGCAGGGGGTTTGCCACATAGTCCCTCCTTCCAAGCGTCGGCTAGAACCCTGGGATCGGAACAGGGTGATACCGGCTCTTCAGGAACCACCCTTCGAGCCAATGAGGGATATTTCTCTTTCACGCTTTTCGCAGAAGGTGGTCTTCCTAGTGGCAGTCACGTCACTCCGCAGAGTGTCTGACATAGCAGCACTGTCATGCAAAGCCCCCCTTCCTGGTGTTTCACCAGGACAAGGTGGTTCTGCGTCCGGTTCCGGAATTTCTCCCGAAGGTGGTATCCTCTTTTCATCTCAATCAGGATATCTTCTTACCTTCTGTTTTGTCCTCATCCAGTTCACCGATGTGAAAAGGATTTGCACTTGTTAGGTCTGGTGAGAGCACTCAGACTCTACATTTCTCGTACGGCGCACCTGCGCCGCTCGGATGCGCTCTTTGTCTTTGTCGCTGGCCAGCGTAAAGGGTCGCAGGCTTCCAAGTCAACTTGGCTCAGTGGATCAAGGAACCAATTCTTGAAGCCTACCGTTCTGCTGGGCTTCCGGTCCCTTCAGGGCTGGAGGCCCATTCTGCCAGAGCCGTGGGTGCGTCCTGGGCATTGCTGCACCAGGCTACGGCTCAGCAGGTGTGTCAGGCGACTACCTGGTCGAGTCTGCACACTTTCACGAAGCACTATTTAGTGCATACCTACGCTTCGGCAGATGCCAGCTTAGGTAGGCGAGTCCTTCAGGCGGCGGTTGTCCACCTGTAGGAAGGAGCCGTTTTACGGCTCTTTTACCGAGGTATTCTTTTACCCACCCAGGGACTGCTTTTGGACGTCCCAATTGTCTGGGTCTCCCAATGGAGCGACAAAGAAGAAGGGAATTTTGTTTACTTACCGTAAATTCCTTTTCTTCTAGCTCCAATTGGGAGACCCAGCACCCGCCCCTGTTCCCTTCGGGCTGTTGTTTCTTTGTGTACACATGTTGTTCAGATTGAATTGTTCTTGGTTATGGTTTCAGTTCTCCGAACATCCTTCGGATTGAATTTACCTTAGACCAATTTATAAGTTTCCTCCTTCCTGCTTTTGCACCAAAACTGAGGAGCCCGTGATGCACGGGAGGGTGTATAGCAGAGGGGAGGGGCTTTACACTTTTAAGTGTAATACTTTGTGTGTCCTCCGGAGGCAGTAGCTATACACCCAATTGTCTGGGTCTCCCAATTGTCTGGGTCTCCCAATTGGAGCTAGAAGAAAAGGAATTTACGGTAAGTAAACAAAATTCCCTTCTTTTTTTTTTGATACCGCATCCAAAAGTGTTGTTTTTACAACCACTGAGAGCCATTCAAAGACTCAAAGTGTCTCTCACTGAGCGTACACAAGCGCCCTAATGCTCGATCAAGTGGCTACCATATACGAGCAGCCCCCAAACTTAAACACTGAGTTTTTTAAAAGTCTGTTTGATACGAACCCCAAACTTTACAGTCTGGGTTCGCTCACCTCTAATAAAGAAGTGTACTCCTCTTAATGAATCAGGAGTGTTTGACGAGTGGAGTGTGTCACTCGAGGGACTGCAGTAAGATTTTTCGCATTTGGAACTCCAAGTTTTGCAAAATTCTTGTGACTTTTCAAAGTGATTTACTCCTTTAATTTTGACTAAATGGCTTTGATGAATCTGGGCAATAGTGTTTTACACATTAGTGATATTTTTTACTGGTCTACATTGGAAAGACATAGCTCAGCTAAAGAAGGTGCAGAGGAAGGTAACTGTAAGGGAATCAGTCTTTTGCAAACTTTGTGTTGTTCAGTTTGCGAGGTAGACGTCTGCTTATTGACAATCTAATTACAATGAATAAATATATTAATGCACAGCGTAGAGATCTCTCCAATGATATTTTTATTTCAAGGCCTATAACCCAATAAAAGGGCTTCCACCTCGGGGTGTAAAACTCATTTTTACCAAGGGCCACATCAGCATTATGGCTGCCTTCAGAGGACACCTTGTAGTTGTTAGGGCTTATGCAGATCTCCATGAACTGCAATGCATAAACTGGCAAGGCGCTACATGAGAGCTGTCCTTGGCTTTTAGGTAGAAGGGCTATACGAGAACAGTCCCTGAGTATTAGGGCTATACCACAGCTGTCCCTGGGTTGTTAGGCTGTACGAGAGCTGTTCTTGGGTAGAAGGCTATAAAAGACCTGTCCCTGGGTAGTATTGATATATGAGAGCTGTCCTTGGGTAGTAAGGTTATATGAGAGCTGTCCCTGGGTAGTAGGGCTGTACCAGAGTTGTCCTTGGGTAGAAAGGCAGTTCCCCAGCTGTCCCTGGGTCGTAGAGCTATATGAGAGCTGTTCCTGGGTAGTAGGGCTATATGACTACTGTCCCTGGCTTTTCGAGCTACTTAACAGCCGTTTAGGGTAGTTGGACTATAAAAGAGCTGTCCCTGGGTAGTAGGGCTATAGAACAGTTGTCCCTTAGTACTAGCGCTAGTGCAGTAGGGCATATCCAAGACCTGTCCCTGAGTTGTAGGACTATGCGACAGCTTTACCCGGGTATTAGGGCTATAGGTATAGAGGTCCCTGGCTAGTAGGGCTACATGACAGCTGTCCCTGGGTAGTAGTGTTATACCACAGCGGTTCTTGGGTTTTAAGTCAGCTGTCCCTCGGTACTAGGGCTAGTGTAGTAGGATTATCCAAGAGCTGTCCCTGGGCAGTAGGGCTACGCAACAGCTGTTTCTAGGCAGTAGGGGTATACGGAAACAGTCCCTGGTAGTAGGACTATACGACAGCTATCCCTGGGTAGTAGGGCTATATGACAGCTGTCCCTGGGGGCAGAGGGGGGGTAATAACATAGCTGTCCCTTGGTAGTAGGGCTATACGATAGCTGTCACTGAGTACTAAGGCTAGTGCAGTAGGTCTATCCAAGAGCTGTCCCTTGGTGCTAGGGCTATAAGAAAGCTTTCCCTGGGTAGTAGGACTATATGACATCTGTACCTGGGTATTAGGGCTATATGACAACTGTCTTTGGGTAGTAGGGCTATACGACATCTGTCCCTGGACACTAGGGGTAGGGTAGTAGGGCTATCTAAGAGCTGTCCCTGGGTAGTAGTGCTATAAGGGCTGATTCCCATGACTATTCCGGTTTTGCGGTCCGCAAAACACGGTCCGTTTTTTTCACGGATGCATTTGTTCCATTCCGTGTACGGGCTGTGTGTCATCCGTGTGCCTTCCGTTTTTTTTTTGCAAACCACAAAACACGGAAGCAGCTAGATAGAGGGATAGACAGATAGAGGGATAAATAGAGGAATGAATGGAAGGATAGATAGATAATAGATGAGAGACATATATCCCACTCCCCAGCATTTTGTAATCTTGCACCCTTTAGTGCCTTTCATGTGGCACTAAAGGGTGCTTAGCCTTGTATTTAGCCAAAAAAAAAAAATTAAAAATACGACGTGGGGTCCCCTGTTATGATCCGGAACCATGGAAGACCACCACAAATCATTGGCAAAAGGTGACAAGAGTATTGGCAACTAATCTGGCCGCCATCCCCTTACTAACCATCACAACTAGAAGTAGCCGAGGGGTGAACTAACATCCTGTGCACCGCGAACCCAGCCGGAGAACTAACTATCCTAAAGGTAGGAAAGATGAATAACTCTCTGCCTCAGAAAATAGACAAGAATAGCTAGCCCCCCACATTCAAAGATTGCGGTGATATAGGAAAAACACAATACACAGGTAGATGACAGGATTAGCAAAAGGTGAGGCCCCCACTGACTAAAATAGGAAAGGACAGGAAAGGGACTGATGGTGGCCAGAGAAAAACCCTGCAAAATACCAACTTCCTGATAGTACAAAAAGGCCCTCAGATCGCACGATCTGAACTCCGTCCTATACCAGGTGCCCTTGTCATACCAATGAACAGAAAACAAGAATCATAACAAAGCCACAAACACATGGACCCAAAGGAGCTATACTCCACACAGAACTGCAGGGAGTTCCCCAACAATCCACTGAGGGGGAAAATCCCTGCAAGCGAATAAACTGAAACCAACCACAGCAAATGACAAACCCAGATAAACAAAAGAACCAGACAATAAATATAGAGCAAACACTTATCTGGGGAAGATGTGGTGTAGAGCAGGATTAAGCAGGCTGGAGATACAAAGAACAACTGACATCCGGCAACAGCCTGCAATCAGACCAGGATTTAAATAAGCAGAGAGTTAGCAAAGGAAACACCCACTGCACAACACACCTGGTCCAAGTCCAAACCATTCCTGGCCACCAGAGGGAGCCTCCCAGCAGCCAAAACATAACTAACATTCACAACAGTACCCCCAATTTTTTGTAACTAGCTCGGGTAAAGCAGATGGCTGCAGCCTGCAGACCACAGCTGGCAGCTTCACCTTGGCTGGTTATCCAAAACAGAGGGCACCCCACACTGTTATTTTAAATTAAATAAATAATTTAAAACAAAAAACGTGGGGTCTCCCCCCAAATTGGATCACTAGCCGAGGTTAAGCGGACACCTGTGGTCTGGTATTCTCAGACTAGGGAGGTCCGCGGTTCTTGGACCCTCGCCAACCTAAGAATAGCAGGCCGCAGTCACCCCAGAAGTGGCGCATCCATTAGATGTGCCAATCCTGGCGCTTTTCCCTAGCTCATCCCAATGCCTTGGTGCGGTGGCAAACGGGGTAATATATGGCAATGTCACCTGGCATCAAGCCCTGGGATTACTGATGTCATGGCGTCTATCAGATACCCGACATCAATAACGCAGTCAGTAATTAAAAAAAAAATAGACAACAAACAAATTTTTATTTGAAAAAACACTCCCCAGAACATTCCCCCTTTCAACAATTTATTGAAAAGAAAAAACAAATCCGGGTCCGGCTTAATCCAATAAGGGGGTCCCACGACGATCCATACTTACTGTCCCAGTCAATGAAGAACAGAATGTTCCCCATTGGCTGGGAGAGCAGTGTAGTGACCTGAGTTAACATCATGAGGTCAACCCAGGTCACTACAGGGCATGACCAGCACTGACTTCAGGAGGTTAGCTAGCTACATTACCTGCGGTGTTTGAAGCCTCTGCACTCCTGACATCAGTGCTTGTGATTGAGTTCAATGACCGCCTCGTTCTCAGATCACCTCTCGCGAGCTGTCCGTGATGTCACCGCTAGTCACAGTCTCGGGCCCGCCCGCGAAAGATGTGAGAACGCGGCTGTCAGTGACGAGCGCTGACGTCAGGAGGGCAGGACTTCATCAACGCAGGTGAACTCTACTAACCTGATGGCAGCGCTCATCATCCCCGCAGCTGCTCGCACTGCAGTGCCGGCATATGCTGACACACTGCAGTGTGGGCAGATGCTGAACTGCAGTGCGGGCAGCCACGGGACTGTCAGGGTGCGGGACATAGACTGCACGGGCATCCGACGGAGGTCACACGGAAGTGCTTCCGTGCGGCTTCCGGGCATTTTGCAGACCCATTGACTTGTATTGAGTCATAGGATTTATAGTATAAGTATAGACACTCCCCATGTTATCCTATGGGATAGTGCTGTCATTGGGTATTAGGGCTAAGAGAACGAAGTCCTGCTTAGTAGGGGTAAGTGCGCCGTCCTGGACCTCAGAGTCCATGATAAACTGCTCCCTATGCTAAGTATTGGCAGCATCTGCTTTAAATCAAAGATGGAACCTGCTCCCTTTTGCTTATTTTTTTCCCTATGCTAAGTAATGGCTATCTCTGCACGGATTTAAAAGTTCAGAGATAAAACCTGCTCTCTGTACTTATGACACCCCCTTTAAGTGCCTGCTGACTGCGTGACTCTTGATTTCGAAGATGGCATCTGCTTCTTGTGTTGGTGCTGCACCCTCTGCTAAGCACAGTCTGCGTCTGCTCAGAATCCAAGATGGCACCGGCTCCCTTTTTCTGGCTCTGCCTCTCTTAAGCGCTGGCTCTGTCGAAGTAAAAAGCAGCCAATACATAGTAAAAGTGGTGGCGCCAGCACAGGGGGCGGGTACCAACACGGATTTTGCGTTTTAGCACGCACTGCCACACTGTGCTATAAAGAGAACTTGTCAGCAGCATTTTACGAAGTGAACTACAGACAGGGCCGTATTGGTGCTGCCATATTGACTAAAATGATACCTGAGTTGAAGAAATCCATTTTGTATATTTTCTTTCATTTTCTTCTATTAATATCATTGTGCGGGACTGGTGGAAAGGTCTTCAGCGCTGTTCCAGCTTCTTCACTGCCTCTGGGTGTCTTCTTCATCCTTATTTAAATTGTGCACTGGCATTGTCCTAGCCACGGGTGTTGCTTGCGCAGATTGATGCCTTTGACATTCTTCAGTAAAATGGTGGCAGCGCATGCGCATATTGCTCAGTGCCATGGGGTCCAATTTTACTGATTCCACCATGAGATCAATGTGCACAAGTGCGGCCTGTGGCTAGGACGGTGCCAGCACAGAATTTAAATCCTTCTGTGTCATAACCTCGGGCTACATAAATGATGTGGCGGGCCAAATTTGGCTCTCAGGCCTTGTTTGACACTTCTGATATGCGAGTAATGCCCAAGGGTCTGCTAAATTGACTAATGGGGAGACCTCCCATCAGTCACATGAGATAGAGGGCTGCTGCTTTGAAGTATGACCCAGAAAGCCATTGAGATAAAAAAGTAAGTGTAGGATATCTTTTTTGCTGCTCTTTAGTGAGCACTATAGTGCACCTCGAGGACTTGTGACTACTGAATATTTTTTCCAGTGATATTAGTTTGTAAATTTAGGTAATAATATATGTTAAGTCTAGTATGGCATTACACCAGAGCTGTGTTTAACTGTGCAGTGCCCAGAGTAATTCTGGGGCTTCAGCACTGTTACATCAGGCTCTGCTGCACAACTCTATTCTGGATCTCCAGCACTCCTACATTAGGCTCTGCCGCATGACCCTCTATTGAAGGGCCCCAGCACTGCTACATCAGGCTCTGCTACATGACCCTCTATTCTAGGGCCCCAGCACTGCTACATCAGGCTCTGCTGCATGACCCTCTATTCTGGATCTCCAGCACTCCTACATCAGGCTCTGCCGCATGACCCTCTATTGAAGGGCCCCAGCACTGCTACATCAGGCTCTGCTACATGACCCTCTATTCTAGGGCCCCAGCACTGCTACATCAGGCTCTGCTGCATGACCCTCTATTCTGGATCTCCAGCACTCCTACATCAGGCTCTGCCGCATGACCCTCTATTCTAGGGCCCCAGCCCTGCTACATCAGGCTCTGCTGCATGACCCTCTATTCTAGGGCCCCAGCACTGCTACATCAGGCTCTGCTACATGACCCTCTATTCTAGGGCCCCAGCACTGCTACATCAGGCTCTGCTGCATGACCCTCTATTCTAGGGCCCCAGCACTGCTACATCAGGCTCTGCTGCATGACCCTCTATTCAAGGGCCCCAGCACTGCTACATCAGGCTCTGCTGCATGACCCTCTATTCTAGGGCCCCACCACTGCTACATCAGGCTTTGCTGCATAACCCTCTATTCTAGGGCCCCAGCCCTGCTACATCATGCTCTGCTGCATGACCCTCTATTCTAGGGCCCCAGCACTGCTACATCAGGCTCTGCTGCATGACCCTCTATTCTAGGGTCCCAGCACTGCTACATCAGGCTCTGCTGCACAACTCTATTCTGGATCTCCAGCACTCCTACATCAGGCTCTGCTGCATGACCCTCTATTCTAGGGCCCCAGCACTGCTACATCAGGCTTTGCTGCACAACTCTGTATTCTGTGGCTCCAGCACTGCTTCATGAGGCTCTGCTGCACAACTCTATTCTGTGGCTCCAGCACTCCTACATAACTGTATTCTGTGACTCTAGCACTGCTACATCAGGCTTTGCTACATAACTCTATTCTGTGGTTCGAGCACTGCCACATCAGGCTTTGCTACACAACTCTGTATTATATGGCTCCAGCACTCCTACATAACTGTATTCTGGGGCTCCAGCTCTACTATATCAGGCTCTGCTACATAACTATTCTGTGGTTCGAGCACTGCTACATCAGGCTGTGCTGCACAACTCTGTATTATGTGGCTCCAGCACTCCCACATAACTGTATTCTGGGGCTGTAGCACTGCTACATCAGGCTCTGCTACATAACTCTATTCTGTGTCTCCAACACTGCTACATAAGGCTCTGCTGCACAACTCTGTATTATGTGGCTCCAGCACTCCTACATAACTGTATTCTGGGGCTCTAGCACTGCTACATCAGGCTCTGCTAAATAACTCTATTCTGTGTCTCCAACACTCCTACATAAGGCTCTGCTGCACAACTCTACTATTCACTGATACCTGCATTGCCATGTTGTAGTAACGTCTGCTGCTTTCCTAAATTAGCTTATAAACACCAGTACTTCCAGTTGCTACTTCGGCAATTGCTAGTCCATCTCTGGTATAGCAGACCTTGCTGCTTCGGTGCCTCTTCATCAGCCACTCTTCTGTCCTGATGCATCAGCACCATTACATTACATTACACCATCAGCACCATCTAATTACATTAGAACTATTTGTCAGGATCAGGGGCTTTTAGGATCCACCACAGCACTGGGGACATAATAGATAGGCAGTAGAGAGGGGTTCCATTACTTTGGGAAGAGTGAAGGTTAAGGGTTAAATCGGGATTTTCAAAATGAGGATACATTTAATTCCTTTGCATCCATCCTCAGGAAAGTGATGAGGGGTGTTCTGTATTTGTATGGGGGGGTGGGGGGGATCCAACCTGTGATTAGATAACGGTATGTTTTTATACAGTATATGTGTATGATACGTTCACCTCATTCGTGACAATCAGGTTTTTGTTGTTACTAGAATGATTTTCTTCGACACCTGATGTTTGCAGACAGCTTAGTTGATTTCTGCTTAGGTATGTGTAGTAACAGGGCAAAATATTTGTCAACTATATAATTTCATTGTGGTCAGTATGTACATAAACTTATCCGCTGCATTCACAAGTTCTAGTCCTGGACCTCGCTGCACACCTCCCGTGAAAGAACAATCTTGTTAGGCTATTAGGAGGAACTAGTGAGATCGAAGGTATTGAGCGAGGAGAAGGCAGCGGATTTCAGACAACTTAAACACTGATCAGCGCTAAGTGAAAGTCAATATGCACAAGCGGGAAATCAATGCGGGGCAGAGAAAGAGACTGAGGGAGGGTGTAAGAGAGAGAGACGGGGAGTTTGTGTGTGCGCGAGAGACTAAATGAGATGAAGTGACACAAAGTACGAAAGATAGATTATGTGTATGATTAGCGGTGGAGAAACAGCAGCATTGTATGGGACTGCACACAGTGACCCATCATTGCCTGCTAGTTCTAAAATGTAGTATCCAATCCTTATCACATGCTTTTCTGCATGGCTAGCTCATATGCCCAGACAGGAAATACGGTAGGATAGCAATGGCCATTAACACATGCCCGAGAAAGTGCAGACACAACCTGAAAATTAGCGTAATTTACCAGAAACACTAGATTCAGTGATGCCTCCTTCAGTACTTCAAGAAGTTATCCACTACCCTTACTTAGTTACTACTGTTGCCATAAATGAAGTTATTAAACGTGCTGATTTTATTTTAATATCTTGTTTCTCGTAAAGGGGTTATTTTATTTATTTTTTCTCATGAGACTAAGAACTGACAGGCAGGTAGTTGCCAACTACTTGCCTTAGGCTGGTTTCTCATCTGCGGTATTTTGCCGCACTGCCAGATCCGGCACAAATGCAGTACAGTTCTATACAGTTCACATGCATCGCGGCAAGCTCTGGTCACATGCTGTCTCATGCTCCGGTCACATGACCGAATATGATCTTGCCGCGATGCCTGTGAACTGTATAGAACTGTACTGCATTTGTGCCGGATCCCGCAGTGCGGCAAAATACCGCATATGTGAAACCAGCCTTATATGCCCACCGCCAGCTCAGAGAGGTCAAGGACCACTCCTGCCGGCAACTTGGCTGTTTCATTTGACCACACATCAACAGAGCAACTCATCCTCTTCCAGACTGCTCTGTCGACACTGCTTGACTGCTGGCATCATGCTGATTGATCACGTCTGCAAAGTGCTGTGGAATTAAAGCTGCTATGTAAGTGACTACAATAAATGACAACTCCCCGCAGTTAGGCATCGGGAAGCCAGCTGTGAATAATAATGACATCAGCATAATGCCCCGTCAACAGAGCACAGATGAAGAGAAGATGTTGCTCTGTTGGCTTGACTTCAGCGGAAGTCACAGGAATGTTCCTGTGACCACTCTGAGCTGGTATGGCATAACGGAGAAGTAGTTAGTAAGTAGCTGCTTGTAAGTTCTTAGGCCCATGGGAAAGGGAAAAAAAAAAAGTCCCAGGTAACCCCTTTAATTGCATGTAGATCGGTGGGACCCCAGGTCCCGACCACTCTTGATTACTTAAAAACACTCCAAGAGCCGCACAGCTCTGGAGACAGGGGTACACACACACACACACACACACACACACACTTCGGAGTATGGAAGCCGTAGAAAGCAACATGGATGGAAAAAATTTTTTTTTTTCTGAGCAAAAAAAAAAAAAAACGGACAATTTTTCATACAATTGTGTGAACCCTGTCTTATAGTTAGGGCACGCTCACACGAGCGTGAAAAACGGACGAGTGCAATGCGAGAAAATCTCGCATTGCACTCTGACCAATGTTAGTGAATGAGGGAGAGCAGTTAGCTTTTCATCCAGATTCTGGATGTGAGAAAAGTCAGAACATGCTGCGATTATCTGTGAGAGCTGTGTCCCTCGCACCCATTCAATTGAATGGATCCTAGAGATACATTGGACTGCACTTGGATGTTATCCCAGTGCAGTGCGATATACACACAGGCTAACAATGGAGGTGATGGGGGGATTAACCCCCTCCTCTCCTCCGCAGCGCCCGTCCTCAGCTTCACAGCTTTGACCTGATTGCAAGATCGGGTTACAGTCGCATGACACTTGGCTCACACTCGCAGCAGAGCCTGAGCCGGGGGTCATCAGCATGTCGCATCAGAAGACATACGGTCGTGTGAGTCCAGCCTTAGTAGGAGTAATGCACAAAGCACCAGAAGACCAGTCATGGCACTAAGGTTTATCATAAATACATTACCTTAGGGCTCATTCACATGACTGTTCTGTTTGTCCTGGTCAGTTCCTGTTTTTTTGCAGATCCACGGACAGGACCATCTTTTCAATGTCTTTTGTGAAGGATCGGATGGCACATGGAAGCACTTTCGTGTGCATCCGATCCTACAAAAAAACACATTGGCTGTCGTATGTCCGTTTCGTTATTATGGAACATGTCCTATTCTGTTCCGCGATAACGGACCGGGACTCAATATAAGTCAATGGGCCTGCAAAATCCCCGGAAGCCACACGGAAGCACTTCCGTATGACCTCCGTCGGGTGCCCGTGCAGTCTGTGTCCCACTCCCCCGCCAGCCCCGTGGCTGTTTGCACTGCAGTGTGTCAGCATGTGCCCGTACTGCAATGCGGGGATGATGAGCGTTGCCGTTAGGAGGTTAGTAAAGTTCATTACCTGCGGTGATGAATTCCTGACGTCAGCGCTTGTCACTGACAGCCGAGTGCTTACATCACTTCTCGCGGGCGGCCTGAGACTATGACTAGCGATGACATCACGGGCCGCTCGCGAGAGGTGATCTGACAATGCGGCAGGCATAGAAGTCAGTGATGAGTGCTGATGTGAAGAGTGCTGGGGCTTCATCATGGCAGGTAATGTACCTCGCTAACCTCCTGAAGTCAGCGCTGGTCATGCCTTGCAGTGAGCTGGGCTCACCTATTGATGTTAGTTCAGGTAACTGCACTGCTCTCCCAGCCAATGGGGAATGTTCTGTTCTTCATTGACTGGGGCAGTGAGTATTGATCGTCACATGATCGTCACACAATCCCTTATTGGATTACGCCGGACCCGGATTTGTTTTTTCTTTTCAATAAATTGGTGAAAGACGGCATATTGGAGAGGGTTTTTTTTTTTCAAAATAAAAATTTGTCTATATTTTTTTTTTTATTACTGACTGGGTTACTGATTTTGGTTATCTGATAGACGCCGTGACATCAGTAACCCGAGGGCTTGATGCCAGGTGACATTACACATCTGGTATCAACCCCATATATTACCCCGTTTGCCACCGCACCAGGGCATCGGTATGAGCTGTGGAAAAGCACCAGGATTGGCACATCTAATGGATGTGCCACTTCTGGGGTGGCTGCGGCCTGATATTCTTAGGCTGGGGAGGGTCCAAGAACCACGGACCTCCCTAGTATGAGAATACCAGACCACAGCTGTTCGCTTTACCTTGGCTGGTGATTCAATTTGGGAGGGGACCCCACGTTTCTTGTTTTACATTATTTAATTTAAAATAACAGCGTGTGGTGCTCTCTGTTATGGATTACCAGCCAAGGTGAAGCTGCCAGCTGTGGTCTGCAGGCTACAGCCGTCTGCTTTACCCGAGCTGGCTACAAAAAAAATAGGGGGATTCCACGTGTTTTTTTTTTTAATATATTTATTTTTGGCTAAATACAAGGCTAGGCACGCTTTAGTGCCACATGAAAGGCACCAAAGGGTGCAAGATTACAAAATGCTGGGGAGTGGGACATTATATATGTCTTTCTCATCTATTATCTATTTATCCCTCTAGCTATCCCTCCATTCATTCATTTCTCTAATAATCCCTCTCTCTGTCTCTCTATCTATCCATTTATCCCTCTATCTAGCTATCCATCTATTTATCTATCTAGCTGCTTCAGTGTTTCGCAGTCCGCAAAAAAACCCGAAAAGGCACACAGATGACACACGGACCGTATACGGAACGGATGTCACACGGATACCACACGGATGCATCCGTGAAGAAAACGGACCGTGTTTTGCGGACCTCAAAAACGGAACGGTCATGTGAATGTAGCCTTAAGATGACAAAATTTATTAGTTATGTATTAAAGGCAAAAGTGCACCTTTAATAAACCCTGGTAGTTCAAGATATTGCCATTTTAAGCCAATCCAGCTGTTCTGGAGTATGGGTATTAATTACTTCTAATATTTCTAATTGATATTTATAGACTCATAGGGGCCTATTATTCATAGACAAGATAGTCTTGGTATATATTGTGCAAATATATGACCCTATAAAGCCCTAGATGTAAACTGCAGGGAACAAACCAACAACTGATCATTAGATACTCCAGCTATCTTACAATTAGCGAAAAGTCAGCCGGATAGATGTCACTGACTGGCCAATGGTGTCATCGGCAGCTGCTTGCGTCTTTACACTGGTGGTGTGGTGCAAAATAACAGAAGACTCGCCACACCTTATCCTTTAGTCTCCGCATAATCTCCTGACGAACCCCACATTGAAGATGGGAAAAAGCATTTAGACGAAAAGTATACTATGGTTTCTTCTCAAGTGTCCGGTACGTTCATAGAGGATCTTTATAACACCCATCAATCAGGTGTTTGTTTTATTTTTTTTTTTGTTCTCTATTTGTTCTGATGGACCGGTCCCCAATTATGTCTTTAGTATTAGTAGATAATGTAGGGTTGGTGATGTTTGTAGTACATTGTCCTATAAACGGAATACAATGACAGAGCTAAATTGGTGACCAGAGAGTGCAACAACTGAGTTTGCAGAGGGCCTATTTATCCTGTATCTCTCCTATATTTATGCATCAAAGGCTTAAAAGGGTTGGTCCAGTACCTCAAATTTCTTTTCTAAATATCTATCTTTACAACTTGAGCACTTTTGTAATTACGGTAGCTTTAGTAACTATACAGTACTCTACGGCGTAGAGTACTGTATAGTTAATAAAGCTACCGGAATTACAGAGTCTATGCTAATCCCTGTCTAGCTAATCCCTAAATATTTTTATTTTTGCTGCACTTCCTGTGACATTTCTTTTGGGAGGAGTCTAACAAGATGTCACAGGAGGCTGGGGCTGCACTCACTTCTCTGCAACGTGTGCCACCCTTCCTGGAACAATATGTCATTAGGGGGCGGCACTCCTTTTATGTACTACAGTTTCATCACCTATGACAAATTGAAGGAGGAATTGAGAAACAATAACAAACCACATTTAGGGATTGTGTAAATAGGGAAAAGTGTAGGGTATTGTGTAATAATAATAATTATTACAAAAATGGTTAGGGTATAAGGATACACATATAGATAGGACATTTAAGTACTGGACCACCATTTCAACAAGACCCTATATATCACTACTTTAGCCATATGTTTTCATCTATGGTGTTTAATACCATAAGAACCTTGCAATACATTACTCAGGCAGGGACCATATAAGAGCTGACGACAAGCAGGAGCGCTATGTATCTTGTAACTATATGTGCTGGATTTTATTTAAATTTGCAGTATAAACTCTAGGTATGATGTTTTCTCCAATAAAGTTCCTTTTTTTTGTTGTAACTCAAATATAGTACAGTAAAGGGGTTGTCAAGACTTATGTGACTGCAGACTTGTGAATCTTCATAGTGCGCGCACTGCACACTGTAAGGATTCTCAGGCATTGGGAGTAAAAGGTAATGCGACTGCAAGTATGGCATTTGCTTACATGTGGTCACGGGCCTACTAGATGGGCGCAGCCTCACTTAATGCAAGTGTATTGAGCAAGGCCGGATACAGTCTACTCGGATTGTGGCCGGAGTATGCAAATCGCTTACTTGCAGTCACATGACTGTCCAATCCTTGTGTTGGCAGCGGAGAATACTCCCAGTGCGCAATGAATGAGACCTCACAGTACAATAGAATGACAACAGATTTGTAGCTTAAGGCCGGACAACCCCTTCAACTTCATGTTCAAATGTAGTACAAATGCTCCTTTTCTTGTGCTGCATTTTATCCATGTTATTTTGCAGGTGTCCACACCCAAATATACAATAGCAATCCTCTTTGATTGTTGTTTTTGCTGTGGGGTTTAATTTTCACACACAAAAAGAGGCTTTGATTTTGCACTTAAAAACGCAACTGCATTTTTTTTTCAGACTCCCATAGAAGTTTGTAGAGGAAAAAAAAAATGCACATTTCCACAGCATGTTTAGGCACAGATCCACTTACTTCTGAAAGAAGCACATTTTCTGCTCAAAACACAGTATATCCACTACATGGGAACATGGCCTTGAAGGAGTTTTTTTTACTCAAAGTTTAAAGGGATTGTTTACTACTAGGACAAACCCTTATGATTCCACAGGTTTGCCCCAGGTAACATAAAAAAGCCTACACTCGCCTACCGTAACAGCACCTTTTCATCTTTTTGATCGTTGACACATCGTTCAAATATCGTTGATGGTGCTGGACGCAGGTCGTTCGTCGTTCCTGAGGCAGCACAGTTCGTACCTGCGTCCTCCGGCAATGAGGTGGGCGTCACTTTCCTGCGGCTGCTCTCCGCCCCTCCGCTTCAATTGGATGGCTGCCGTGTGACGTCGCTGTGACGCCGCACGAACCGCCCCCTTAGAAAAGAGGCAGTTCTCCGGCCACAGCGACGTTGTTAGGCAGGTATGTGTGACGGTGACTAGCGATATGGTGCGCCACGGGCAGCGATTTGCACATGACGCACAATCGACGGGGGCGGGTGCAGCCTTTACACTCCTTTGACATTCAGTTGTCTTGAGCTTCCATACACAGACTGTTTGCCAAACCATTCGTTGTGTTCAGGTTCTTTTGACATTAGTCTAATGTGAATAGGTGCCTTAGAATTTGACAGTGGAGAACTATTTGAGGGTGAGTTATATGTGATTTTTGGTGGAAATTCGGACTAACTTGATAGGCATATGACATTTATTCTAGATTACATTTACAGCGTCATTTATTACAATACAATGGAGTGTCCATTAGACCGTTCCTCATTAGTGTTTACAAGGATCAAATTACATTGGCTTCCAACAGCTGCTTGTAATGATCGGCCCGATTCATCTGGAGAAACGTTGACACTTTGCCCTGGACTGGTGTCTCCCGGTACACTCCTGAAATAGGAAAAGACACTTCAGCTGCTGGATGAATAGTCATATAGTCAGAACTAGCACACAACCAAGTAACATTGCCACAAACTTTGGAATTTAAACTGATGGAGTTTTCCTTTGTAATGTTCATTCGAGTACTGTAGAATCAATTACTACATCTGCAGTTTGCTAATCGTATAGACTAGCAGCAAACGACATTGGCAGTCGGTGACTAAATTCAGTATGACTCAAAATTAGTCATTGGGAGCGCAGGAACCATGCAATTTGGTGCTGTCGGAAAGTGATAAAAGAATTGTTTACTGTTAGAGAAGCTAACTCATTCTAACAAAGGAGGGTTTACGTTATGTTTTTATTTTACTTGTTCTTAGGTCTTTTATGACCACAAACCACACTAAAAGGTGACTGTAGAGGGAAACAAACACCCTGTAAAAACTAGAGTGCACAATTTTTAATTTAACTCAACTGCAAAATAATAAAAAATTGTCCCCAAAAGGTGGACAACCCTTTTAAGATTGCTGGTAGAATATCCCTTCATTTTCACAGTGTACAAAAAAACCCCGAAACATGCACTTTAAAAGGGAATCTATCAGTAGGTTTTTGCCACCACATCTGAGAGCAGCACAATGTAGGCAAAGAGACCCTGAATCCAGTAATGTATCATTTAGTTTACTGAGTACAGCAGTTGTGACAAAATCAGAGGTTTTAGATTAGCAATGCGGCAGAGCTGAAAAAGCTGCCTCCACCCACATCATGCTCTGTAAGTACAAAGTCTATAGACAGAGAGGTTCTAATCAGAAGAATAGGGGACATGTTAAGGCCCAGTCACACACAACGACTTACCAGCGATCCCGAAAACGATGCGACCTGATAGGGATCGCTGGGAGGTCGCTGGTGAGATGTCACACAGTCAGACCTTACCAACGATGCAGGAACGATACAGGTCGCAGTAGCGACCTGTATAACGATCTCAGCAGTATCTGTGACCCTGTCACATAGTGTCAAACACAGCGATGTGTCCTGCCCAGCAGGACATCGCCTGTGAAGAAAATGGCCTGGACCATTCTGCAACGACTAGAGATCTCACAGCAGGGGCCTGATCGCTGGTAGATGTCACACATAACGAGATCGCTAACGGGATCGCTACTGCGTCACAGAAACCGTGACTCGGCAACGATCTTGCTAGCGATCTCGTTATGTGTGACGGTACCTTTAGCCTAGTGTAGTACGACAATGTTAATTACAGGTTATAAAACTTTCAGTATAAATTAAACACCACCATGCAGGATAATAAATGACACATCATTGAACATTGTGTCTGAGTATCTCTTGCTGTCTGCATATTACATAACCAAAATCTGCTGACAGATTCCCTTGAAGGAGTGTACATTTTTCTATGTAAAGATTTGGACCTAAGCAATGCAATATTATAATGCAAATATCTAAAAATGACTATTCAGGCAATTGAGGCAGAGTTACTAAAGTGGTTTAACTTTTACAGTGCAAATTTAGATTAGGCAGTCTTAAAGTGTCAAATTTCTGAAAATGGCTTATGGTGTTTGATAAATTTGTTACAACTTTAGAGTCTATTACAAGTTTATACCATCTATTGTCTTACTTTAGACCAATAATTTACACCAAATGTTGGTGCAATTTTCGCACACTGGATTTGCATAGCGCTGTAGAGTAGAACAGACTGATCATTTTAATGTATAGATGGTCAATCTAAAAAAAAAACTGTTCTCTTAAAATGTGTTAGCTTGATTAAAGTGGTTCAAGTTGTATGATAAATTTTCTTGACGCTAAGGCTGCGTGCCCACGATCAGGGTTCACAGCGTTTTGGACACAGCACGTTTTTTCTGTGTCCAAAATGCTGCGATGTACAGTACAAGCACAGTATATGGTATTTCTGGAAATCCCGTGCCCACTGTACTTGTTTTTCCTGCAGGAGGAGACGTGCGGCCCCGCACATACCCTTACACAACCTATTAGTTGGCTTTGGGTCAGAAATGTGTGCCACAATTTTGGCAGATGGTGTTGCGTGTGAAGCCACACTTATTTCCCCAATAAGCCATGCACCTTTTCAGCAAGGCTATGCCCCCTGCCAGACACTCCATAAAATAATGTCTAAAGCATATAATAAATATAAGTCATACAAGACATCTTTCACTAGAATTCTGTATTTAGCTTGATATTCCCCAAAATGTTCTCAATTCTTATCTTGTACTTTTACACTGGTCAATTATAAGTAAAAAGATCTTTCTTTGCAGGAACTAAATATTCACGCAATTTAGAAAAAATTCTTTAAAATAATTTTCCAGTTCTTTGAGTTTCACAATATCGCTTGCTGCGATTTATAGACTTTAGACCCCCACCTTGTAATGTGCCACGTAATTTCTCTTACCTATCTGTCTACAGATTTCTTCCACCTTCTGAAGAGCATTTTCAACTTCTTCCTGTGTTTTTACGAGGACTTCCACTTCACCTACTGCAAAACCAAAATCTGCCTCATCGAGGTCAACAACAATTTTGGTATTTGAGTTTTCAACCGGAGGTAATTGGAACCTGCGCCTGCGTGTCACAAAGCTTGCAAATTCATTTAGTCCAAAAGATTCTATGTTGCGTGGAGATGGGACACCCAGTTCTTCGCTCAGTCTGCTAATAATATCATCTTCAGAAGTCAGCTCCATGTATTGTGTGGAAGCTCCATTAAGGCCTCTTGCTCCTCGTTGTGGTGGGTGTTTTAATTCCCAATTGTTTTCTCTTCTCCGCAGCCACATGTCGTTCAGTGTAAGGCAAAGATCAGAGTTATCATAGTAAGAGTCTCGAAATGTTATCTCTTCAAGCAAATCGGCCCCTAGTGCACACAGTTTCTTTTCTACATCCGGTCCGGGGACAAACTTGCGTTCCACCTCAATTGGGCCAGGTAAATGCAATGAGGGTGACATTTCTGAAAAAAATAAGTACAGTGTGTTGTCTAACTAGAAAAATCAATGTGCAGGCAATGAAATAGAAGAGTAGTCCTCTGTGCACAGACGCAAGACAGACTTTATAGCGAGAAGGACCATGGTCACATGGCCTGCACAAAACAAAACGTGAAATTATTATTTTCTGAACCCACAGCCCAGTTTCAGTAAGAAAAGAGAACTTCTATATCCTTTAATATATAGGTATATATTTAAAGGACACAGCTTGAGTTATAGACACTGAACTGGAAATACAAATTGATTTTCATGGTATATTCGTACCAGATAATTAATTCTCTGCTAGCAAGAAAAGCCAAGTCACTACCCAATGCGAAATCAAGAACTTGAAAAATGGAAACACCAACAGCATTTTTCTATATACTTTTCAATTAGTGTTATAGATTATATATACAGTACAGACCAAAAGTTTGGACACACCTCCTCATTCAAAGAGTTTTCTTTATTTTCATGACTCTAAAAATTGTAGATTCACATTGAAGGCATCAAAACTATGAATTAAAACATGTGGAATGAAATACTTAAAATAAGTGTGAAACAACTGAAAATATGGCTTATATTCTAGGTTCTTCAAAATAGCCACCTTTTGTTTTCATTACTACTTTGCACACTCTTGGCATTCTCTTGATGAGCTTCAAGAGGTAGTCATTGGAAATGGTTTTCCAACAGTCTTGACGGAGTTCCCAGAGATGCTTAGCACTTGTTGGCCCTTTTGCCTTCACTCTGCGGTCCAGCTCACCCCAAACCATCTCGATTACGGTTCAGGTCTGGTGACTGTGGAGACCAGGTCATCTGGCGTAGCACCCCATCACTCTCCTTCTTAGTCAAATAGCCCTTACACAGGCTGGAGGTGTTTTGGGGTCAATGTCCTGTTGAAAAACTAAATTATGGTTCAACTAAACGCAAATCGGATGGAATAGCATGCCGCTGCAAGATGCTGTGGTAGGCATGCTGGTTCTGTATGTCTTCAATTTTGAATAAATCCCAACAGTGTCAGCAGCAAAACACCCCCACACCATCACACCTCCTCCTCCATGCTTCACGGTGGGAACCAGGCATGTAGAGTCCATGCGTTCACCTTTTCTACAAAGACACGGTGGTTGGATCCAAAGAGCTCAAATTTGGACTCATGAGACCAAAGCACAGATTTCCACTGGTCTAATGTCCATTCCTTGTGTTCTTTAGCCCAAACAAGTCTCTTCTGCTTGTTGTCTGTCCTTAGCAGTGGTTTCCTAGCAGCTATTTTACCACGAAGGCCTGCTGCACAAAGTCTCTTAATTCTTAATAGTTGTTCTAGAGATGAGAAGGTGTGTCTAAACTTCTGGTCTGCTCTGAGTGTATATATGTGTGTGTGTATATATATATATATATATATATATATATATATATATATATATATATATATATATATATATATATATATATATATATATATATATATATATATATATATATATATATATATATACACACACATACATACATACATACATACATACAGTGCTGGCCAAAAGTATTGGCACCCCTGCAATTCTGTCAGATAGTACTCAGTTTATTGTTGAAAATGATTGCAATCACAAATTCTTTGGCATTATTATCTTCATTTATTTTGCTGGCAATGGAAAAAACACAAAAGGAGAATGAAACAAAAATCAAATCATTGATCATTTCACACAAAACTCCAAAAATGGGCCAGACAAAAGTATTGGCACCCTTAGGGGTACTTTGCACGCTGCGATGCCGAGCGCGATAGTACCCGCCCCCGTCGCAGCAGCGATATCCTTGTGATAGCTGCCGTAGCGAACATTATCGCTACGGCAGCTTCACATGGACTCACCTGTCCTGCGACCGTCGCTCTGGCCGGTGACCCGCCTCCTTATTAAGGGGGCGGGTCGTGCGGCGTCACTGCGACGTCACACGGCAGGCGGCCAATAGGAGCGGAGGGGCGGAGATGAGCGGGATGTAAACATCCCGCCCACCTCCTTCCTTCCGCATATCCTACGGAAGCCGCAGTGACGCCGGTAGGAGATGTTCCTCGCTCCTGCGGCATCACACACAGCGATGTGTGCTGCCGCAGGAGCGAGGAACAACATCGGACTGTCGTGTCAGCGTAATCATGGATTACGCCGACGCTGCACCGATGATACGATTACGACGCTTTTGCGCTCGTTAATCGTATCATCGAGCCTTTACACACTACGATGTCGCATGCGATGCCGGAAGTGCGTCATTTTCAATTTGACCCCACCGACATCGCACCTGCGATGTCGTAGTGTGCAAAGTGCCCCTTAGCCTAATACTTGGTTGCTCAACCTTTAGGCAAAATAATCGAACCACCACTTCCGGTAACCATCAATGAGTTTCTTACAATGCTCTGCTGGAATTTTAGACCATTCTTCTTTGGCAAACTGCTCCAGGTCACTGAGATTTGAAGGGTGCCTTCTCCGAACTGCCATTTTGAGATCTCTCCACAGGTGTTCTATGGGATTCATGTCTGGACTCATTGCTGGCCACTTTAGTAGTCTCCAGTGCTTTCTCTCAAACCATTTTCTAGTGCTTTTTGAAGTGTGTTTTGGGTCATTCTCCTGCTGGAAGACCCATGACCTCTGAGGGAGACCCCGCTTTCTCACACTGGGCCCTACATTATGCTGCAAAATTTGTTGGTAGTCTTCAGACTTCATAATGCCATGCACACGGTCAAGCAGTCCAGTGCCAGAGGCAGCAAAGCAACCCCAAAACATCAGGGAACCTCCGCCATGTTTGACTGTAGGGACCGTGTTCTTTTCTTTGAATGCCTCTTTTTTTCCTGTAAACTCTATGTTGATGGCTTCTCCCAAAAAGCTCTACTTTTGTCTCATCTGACCAGAGAACATTCTTCCAAAACGTTTTAGCCTTTCTCAGGTAAGTTTTGGCAAACTCCAGCCTGGCTTTTTTTTATGTCTCGGGGTAAGAAGTGGGGTCTTCCTGGGTATCCTACCATACAGTCCCTTTTCATTCAGACGCCGACGGATAGTATGGGTTGACACTGTTGTACCCTCGGACTGCAGGTCAGCTTGATCCTTGTTTGGATGTTAGTCGAGGTTCTTTATCCACCATCCGCACAATCTTGCGTTGAAATCTCTCATCAATTTTTCTTTTCCTTCCACATCTAGGGAGGTTAGACACAGTGCCATTAAACTTCTTGATGGCACTGCGCACCGTAGACACAGGAACTTTCAGGTCTTTGGAGATGGACTTGTAGCCTTGAGATTGCTCATGCTTCCTCACAATTTGGATTCTCAAGTCCTCAGACAGTTCTTTGGTCTTCTTTCTTTTCTCCATGCTCAATGTGGTACACACAAGGACACAGGACAGAGGTTGAGTCAACTTTAATCCATGTCAACTGGCTGCAAGTGTGATTTAGTTATTGCCAACACCTGTTAGGTGCCACAGGTAAGTTACAGGTGCTGTTATTTACACAAATTAGAGAAGCATCACATGATTTTTCAAACATTGCCAATACTATTGTCCACCCCCTTTTTATGCTTGGTGTGGAATTATATCCAATTTGGCTTTATGACAAATTTTTTTATTTTTTTTTCATTGAAGACAAATTAAATGAAGATAATACCAAAGAATTGCATTATGATTGCAATCATTTTCAAGAAGAAACTGAGTATTATCTGACAGAATAGCAGGGGTGCCAAAACCTTTGGCCAGCACATACATATATTATATATTATATACACACACATACAAACACACACACACAATTACAGAGTGGATATAAAGTGTTTTGCCATGTATAAAGATTAGGCAAAGAAGAATAAATTTCAGAACTTTTTCCACCTTTAATCTCACCCATTGTATGTAGCCATCAACTGAGAAACAAAAATCATTTTGAGGTGAAAAATAAAAATAAAATAATGTGTTTACCCTCTTATAATTGAAGATGTGGTTGTGGTCAGAATTAACCAATCACATTTTAACGCTTATTAAATAGTAGTTAGTACCACAGCTGCAATCATTTACAGTGATTCTGATTATCCCCATATAAATTTCAATTGCTCCGGTAGGATTTCCTTAACATTTTCTTAGATTTTACAGCAAAATCCATGGTCCATAAACAGTTTACAACATAGCAAAGGGATCTAATTGTTGAATGTTATCAAGGGTGTAAGATTTTTTTTTCCAAATACCTGGCAACACTGTAAAAACAGTCATAAAGAAGCGGCTTAAGTGTGAAAAATAGGGACGTTACCTAGAACTAGAGATCCCTCAAAAATTGAATAAAAGACTATAAGAAAATTGGTCTGTGAGGCTGAAAAGAGGCCTACAGCAACATTAAAGGAGCTGCAGGAATTTCTGCCAATGATCGGTTGTATACTGCATGTGACAACAATCTGCCATATTCTTTATATGTTTTGCTCTTGCAGTAGCATGGCAAAATGTAAGCCTTTATTACAAAGAAAGACATTAAAGTCCAGCTTTGTTTTATAAAAACCTACTTCAAATCTGCCGAAAGTATGTGGGAAAATGTGTTTTGGTCTGATAAGTGCAATGTTGATCTTTTTGGCCATAATAGAAAAGGTATGTCTGGTGCTACGTCAATACTTTGCATCACCAAATGAACACCATACCCACAGTGAAACATATTGAAGGCAGCATTATGCTTTGTGACTTTTTTTGGCAGCTGGAACTGAGGCTTTATTCTAGGTGGAACAATTTCACATTTTAGCACAACAGTAAGCATCCAAATCACCAAAAAATTGTTTTGCCAGTAGATCAAAGTTTTGGAATGGCCCAGCTAGCGCCTACACCTGAATACAATTGGAAATCTGTGGGTTGACCTGAAGAGAGCCATACATGGGAGATATTCTCACAATCTGACAGATTTGGAGCAATGCTGTCATAAATTCAAATGGTACTTCAAGAAAGTAGTACGGTACTTTAAGGTTATGCATATGTATGCAATCAAATTATGTTAGTACTTTATTTTTCTTTTTACACCCAAAAAGATTTCAGGTTTTCTTAATGGATTTGTACAGCTCTTGGGTGACATTAAATGTGGAAAAAATTTCAGAAATAATTCTTATGATTTTTTTTACATAAACAGTTGGTATATTGATAGGGGTATAGACTTTTTTTTTTGTCCAATGCATGCATAGTCTTTAAGGCCCTCTTCACAAGTCCGTTTAAAAAAACGCATGTGTGGCACGTTCTGTTTTGACCATCAGTGTGCAATCCATATGTCATCCATGTGACACATATTGGCAAAAAACGCATGACACTGAAATGAATGTTTTTAATGGATTAAAGATGTGCAAAGATAGTTAGATTTTTACAGCTATCAACCAAACAAATTAAAAATAAAAAACAAAGTGGAGTCCCCCCCAATTTTTGATAATCAGCAAAGATAAAAACAGACAGCTGTGAGCTGATATTATCAGGCTTGGAAGCTCGATGGTTATTGGGCTCTTCCCAGTCTAAAAATACCAGCCTGCTCCATCGTAGTTTATCAAATCCATTGGAGTTCAAAAAAGGATATCTAAAAACACCCCCCCCCAAAAAAAAAAAAAAACACAGACAAATAAAACAAGACACCCACCCTCATTCACCACTTTGTTTGTTGGAATCCCTGGACTATGTCGGCTCAGCTGGGAATTTTTTTTTCTTTTCCTTTTGAAGTCTGTGCAAGCAATTCCAGATCATGCTGTGCTGCGTGAGACCCAGTGCCTCTGATGAGCAGTGAAATTGCTGATTTAACCGCTGTCTCATGCAGTGCAGCGTGACCCCAAATTGCCTGCAAGTCTACGAAATGTCAGAACGATGCTCCATAGACTTTGTTAGTTAAACCATGCACTAGCTATGTTTTTTTGTGTCTTTTTTATTTTTTTTATTACTGGGTTAGTAATGGGAGTGTTTGATAGACACTTCTCCATTATTAACCTCTGGGCTTGATGCCAGGTAACATTACACAGTTGACATCACCCCATAAACCATTACCCTGGTTGCCAACGCACAAGGGAACTCTGGAAGAGCCAAGGAAAAGCGCATCTAATGTGATGCGCCAATTCTGGGGCTGATATTTTTAGGCTGGGAAGAACCCAATAGCTCACAGCTGTCTTTAAATCTTTAATTTTTTTAATGCATTTAATTCTGGTCCGTGTCACACGGATGGTATTCAGATGTCATCTGTGTGCTGTATGTGTTTTTCACGGACCCATAGACTTCTATTTTCCCTTTTCATCCGTTTTGACGCTAAAAACCGGACATGTCTCCTAGTATATCACACGGACACGTGTGGTTCACAGGGATGCTATTAGAGTGATAACACGGAAGTGTGAAAATTAACACATATTCATGAGTATGTGTGTGAACATGCCTCCAGAATGTATGAAAACGGACAACACAAGTACTGGAAATACGGTTGTTTGAAAGGGGCCTATTGGATGGAACTGCGTGCTTTTATGTTCTAAGGTATATATAGTTTACTTGTGTGTCCTTATGAATAGAATAGTGTGTGCATGCTTGGGAGTGATTGTGGCATAACTTTACTTAATATATCACAAAAAAATATAAAAAAAAATATCTGACAATGCGTGTCATATTCTCCTCTAGAAGTGTTGCTTCTAGGGAATTACATAGTGTCTAATGTGGTACTTCCTCATGTCTGTTGGATATGAAGGTCAAACCAGTGTACATTATCTATCCAGGGTACATGCCACGAAAAATCCTCTGTGTATTACTGTAGCAGAATTGTGAATAATTTAGGCTAAAAGATGAATCGTGTCGCATTGCTTTGAAATCGGAACATCACATCATGATCTTCTATGGTGTCTCCTTGTGATATAGCTCGACTGTAACTCAGTGCTAGCGTTGGTCAGAATTCACATTCAGCTGACATCTCATGGACTTCAATGCAAGTCGCACATCATATGTGACTTGTCTGTGACTGCAGTTTTATTCACATCAAAATCGCAGCTATGAATAGTCGTGAGATAACAACTCGCAGACAATTTTCAGAAATTATTTTTGTAATGGTTCTTATCTGACAACTGCTGTTATACAACACATCTTGTCATGTAGCCCAAGCCTTAAAGGGTGCTTTACACGCTGCGGCATCGCTAACGATATATGGTCGGGGTCACGGTGTTAGTGACGCACATCCGGCGTCGTTAGCGTCATCGCAGCGTGTGACAGCTAGGAGCGACGATCAACGATCGCAAAAACGTCAAAAATCGTTGACCGTTGACACATCACTCCTTTTCATAATATCGTTGGTGGTGAATGCCGCTGGTTGTTCGTCGTTCCTGCGGCATCACACATCACTATGTGTGACACCGCAGGAACGACGAACATCTCCTTACCTGCGTCCACCGGCAATGAGGAAGGAAGGAGGTGGGCGGGATATTCCGCCCCTCCGCTTCTGTTGGACGGCTGCCGTGTGACGTCGCTGCATGAACCGCCCCCTTAGAAAGGAGGCGGTTCGCCGGCCACAGCGACGTCGCAGGGAAGGTAAAGCGGGCTTTACACGCTGCGACATCGCTAATGCGGAGTCGTTAGGGTCACGGAATTTGTGACGCACATCCGGCCTCATTAGCCATGTTGCTGCGTGTGACACCAATGAGCGATTTTGCATCGTTGCAAAAACGTGCAAGATCGCTCATCGGTGACATGGGGGTCCATTCTCGATTATCGTTACTGCAGCAGTAACGATGTAGTTTGTCGCTCCTGCGGCAGCACACATTGCTATGTGTGACGCCGCAGGAACGAGGAACCTCTCCTTACCTGCCTCCCGGCCGCTATGAGGAGGAAAGGAGGTTAGCAGGATGTTACGTCCCGCTCATCTCCGCCCCTCCGCTGCTATTGGGCGGCCGCTCAGTGACGTCGCTGTGACGCCGCACGGACCGCCCCCTTAGAAAGGAGGCAGTTCGCCGGTCACAGCGACGTCGCCGGGCAGGTAAGTATGTGTGACGGGTCTGCGCGATGTTGTGCAGCACGGGCAGCGATTTGCCCGTGTCACACAACAGATGGGGGCGGGTACCCACGCTAGCGATATCGGGACTGATATCGCAGCATGTAAAGTAGCCTTAAGTCCATGTGACGGGTGTAAGCGATGTTGTGCGCCATGGGCAGCGATTTGCCCGTGACGCACAACCGACGGCGTCGGGTACTCTCGCTAGCAATATTGATAGCGATATCGCAGCGTGTAAAGTACCCTTTAGGCTAAGTTCACATGTCCAGTAATCATCCGTTAGAATGGATCTTGCAGAGATCCATTGGGAAAAAAGTTCTGCAAACAGAACGTGTTTCAATTATACTTTTCCTCTGTTGCTAACTGGGTTCACATACTTCTGTCAGTGGTTTTTTTTTTCATTTTATTTTATAACTCCGCATTCCTTCAAGATTAAAGGCCGCTTTACACGCAACAACATCACTAACGAGATAGTGCTCGGGTCACAGAATTCGTGACATCCGGCCTCGTTAGCGACGTTGTTGCGTGTGACACTTACAAGCGACCGCTAACGATCCAAAATACTCACCAAATCGTTGATTGTTGACACGTCGTTCATTTTCAAAATATCGTTGGTTCTGAACGCAGGTTGTTCGTCGTTCCTCAGGCAGCACACATCGCTACATGTGACACACCGGGAACGACGAACAACAGCGTTCCTGCGTCCTCCGGCAACGAGGTGGGAGTGTCGTTCATTTGGCTGCTCTCCGCCTCTCCGCTTCTATTGGTGGCCTGCTGTGTGACATCGCTGTGACGCTGCACGAACCGCCCCCTTAAAAAAAGAGGTTGTTCGCCGACCACAACGACTTCGTTAGGATGGTAAGTTCGTGTGACGCTTACCTGCGATATTGTTTGCCATGGGCAGCGATTTGCCCGTGACGCACAAACGACGGGGGCGGGTGCTATCACTAGCGACGTTGCAGCGTGTAAAGCGGCCTTAAGAGGATACTTAGACCACATTGAAGCTAAGAACTGGTTGTCCTGCTGAGCAAATATCTATGTTGCTGAGTGAGTATGATAAGGAAGAGTCAAAAGAATCATAAATGCTCCGTTACACATAGCAATGTCGTTAGCGAGATCGCTGAAACGTCACAGGTTTTGTGACGCAACAGCGACCTCGCTAGCAATCTCGCTATGTGTAACACATCGCAGCGACCGGTCCCCCACTGCGATATCACCGATCGTACCTGAACGTCCTGCTGGTTCATTTTTTGATCATTGGTGTCACGCTGGGCAGCATGCATTGCTGAGTTTGACGCCATAACAACGACGAGCGACCTCGTTGGCACGCCTGGATGGAAACACTATGCCTCTATCGAGATCTAAGTCGTCAAAATAGCTGCTGTGTGACCGGATCCCTAACGACCGCTGAGGTCGTTATACGGATCGCCGTATCGTTGCTGCGTAGTTAATTAGATCTGCCTGTTTGCCAGCTCACTAGTGACCATGTAGCAACGTACCAGCGATCCTGACCAGGACGTATCGTTGTCGGGATCACTGGAATGTCGCTACGTGTAACGGGACCCTTAGGATATGTGCACACTAGACTTTTCTAGGCAAGTCGGCTCAGGTAAAAAATGCTCAAGAGACAATAATGAAAAATATATATATATGCACTCTAGTGTCAGAATGACATGCAATTCAGTCTTTTTGAGCTTTTATCAACCTCTTCAGGTTTTGAAGGCCACAAAGTGGGTAAAAGAAGTGACCTGACCATTCTTCAGGTGGCTGACTCTAGTATACATATTATGGAAAATAAAAAAACGCTGATGGCAGAGGCTCAAAGAAGGCCAAAAAAGTTGCTTCAGAAAAAAACAGTAGCAATTTCCTAAAGCATTTTCTGCTTGAGCAACGAATGTTTTATACGGTCCTTTGTGGAGTTCCATGAGCCATCCATATGTGTCATTAGAGTGCTATCTGTGTAACATCCGGATAGCACACGAACAGTATAAACTTGTATTCTTACCTGTCTCCGGCGTGATGTCTCCAGGCACACTTGCTTCCGATTCCACAGTCAGTGCAGTGAATATTCATCAGGCATAATAAGTAGGACCCGGAAGCAACAGCAGGGCTGGAGACAGGCAAGTATAAAAATCTATTTAATTTCAGTGAATGGGTGTCCTTTGGTACGTCACACTGATCACATCACTACGCGGTCCCTGTGACATCCATGTTGTCGGTAAAAATCGGATATGTCGATATGCTCCACACAGAAACGCGGTCTGTGTCAATACACAGACGTGTAAATAAACCCATTGAATTTAATGGGCCTACGTGTGTCCGTGTCTCCAGTACATGTGGAAACGGGCACCACACGTACCGGAGAGACGTGTGAAGGAGACCTAAAGATGACACATGCATATTCTCTTATAATACAAGCCTAGCTCGCTACTACTTTAAAAATGGTCATTTATAAAGTTCAGAAAAGCATTGTTCAGCTCTGTTTCTCTCGCATGAGTAAAATAAAGCTAACCGACATATTTTTGTACCTAGGCAAAAACCAGGAACATCGTGGCTATATGTGCACCACCTTTTCCAAAAATTTGATTCCCATGGAGAACATCATAGCACACACACCACAGTTTAATGCCTCATTTTAACGGTTATCTTATTTACTCAAGTGAAGACGTATAGTCTGGGTTAGGCCTCTTTCACACGTCTGTGAAAAACCACGCACGTTTTTCACGGATGTGTCAAAGGTGCGTTTTGGCCCTCCGTGAGCCGTGTTTATGGCACACGTGTGTTATCTGTGATAACACACGGAGAACGGGAACTTTCTACTCACCTGTCCCTGGCTTCGCTGTCCGTGGTGCTGATCTTCGGTCTCCGGTCCTGCCGACTCCCCGCTGCTGCTGCCTCCGGCCACAGTGAAGTGAATATGCAATGAGCATAATGAGCGACGGTCGGAAGCAAGTACAAAATGGATACAGCCACACACTAAATGCCATCAATGTATAAGGGAACTCTGGTACTGCATTACTGCTATATGAAAAAATGAGATTTTTAGTTTATGAATTGGCCAATGCACGTAAGCCCGGAAACCAAACGGCAAGGTAAATCTCAATATTCCGGGTCCCTAACTAAAATGCCACTATATAGGTTAAAAACATCCTTGTCTGGGCAGCTAGACTAAAAATCTAACTTGAAATGCCACTATCTGGACTAACCTCTATGTCTGGGCAGCTAGGACTCCTGGTATAAGGATTGTGAACACAGCCTGGTTTATAGGGCGGAGTGCTCAGTCAGAAAAAAACTAACTGCAAATATTTCAAAAGACTGACCTGCACATCCTACAAGTGTGTATAGGTGACAGCTGAAAAAGTTGGTCGGAAGCAAGTGACAGCAATGGCAGAGACAGCAGTGCTGGAGAAGGTGAGTAAAGTTTTTTTATTATTTTCTCAGACATGTGTGTTTTCTCCGGCGCATGTCACACGGAACACCTCCGTGTGGTCCGTTTGCATTCCGTGTGACACCAGTGATGCCAGAGAAGAACGGACATGTCTACTTGCGGAGCACACGGGCACACGTATGCTCCACACGTACACACAGTCAATGGCAGAATTCGTACATGAGCGCAGACCCATTGATTTAAATGGGTCTACGTGTGCCCGTGTCTCCGGTACGTGAGGAAATGGACCAAATACGAGCCGGAGACACGGACGTGTGAAAGAGGCCTTAGGCTGAGTTCAAACATTCAACATCCTCATAATATGGCTTTTAGGCTCTTGAGTTTGGGTCAGGAGAACCCCGGCCACTTTAAACATCTATCGGCTGTACCCGGATTGGGAATGACGCATGTGTGAAGCTGGCCTTAAAGAAGAAGGAAGCGGTACAATTTTGTAATAAATATCTTAGTATTTAAAGGAACCTACTTGGATGCTTAGTACAGAAGTAGAAATTCGAAAAGCCCTCTTGCTGTGCAGAAATCCCCCATATAGGATCTAGCTGAATTTGTTTCCCTAAATGGATTTTGTGACCAAGATCAATAACCATTATGTGAAAATGGTATTTGCGGGTTTCATTTATTTATTTTGCATATGTAACATTTTATAGTATTTTCTCACTCATTAACTTGATATAATGAAAAAAAGACACCAAGGAGGCATCTACTTGGGATACGCTTCTTATTACCATGACTTCTAGTGGAAAGGGGAGGATAGGTATTGGAATTTTGCTCAATACTGAGATGGTTCCCTTCTAGTTTTAGGTTTGCCTTAGGCCACGTACACATGTTGAGTATTTGGGGCGTTTTTTTACCTCAGTATTTGTAAGCCAAAACCAGGAGTGGGTGATAAATACAGAAATGGTGCCCGTGTTTCTATTATACTTTTCCACTGATTGTTCCACTCCTGGTTTTGGCAACAAATACTGAGGTAAAATAATCACCAAATACTCAACGAATGCACGTGGCCTTAGCGTGGGCAAATACTGAAGACAAATTGCTCTCTCAGGGGCAAGATCTCTAGTTCTTCAGTAGAATCCCCAATTTCTTTCCTTCTTATACACCCCCTAATTTTCTTTAAAAAAAAAACCCTCTGTAAATAATTTACAGATCAAGACTGATGGCGGGTCTAATGCATTTACGACTATCCATGATCTGTCCTTGTTTCCTACAGCTGATATCAGCAGGTCTTGACTATATAGATATCAATGGATGTATACCTACGGGCATGAAAGGGTTTGTCATACAGGAAATGTAAGATTTTTCTGGCGTGGACAAGTATGTGTAAATGAAAATAAAGGAATTAAAAAAGGAAAAGGCCACATTTACGGTGTGTAAATAACCTCTAATATAGAATCAGGACTGGATCAGGCAAGAACTCATCAATATGTAGAAGCTGTCTATCTTAAGTGTTTTATATTAAATGCAATTCCATTCCTAGACCCTGATAATAAAATGACTACTATGCAGTGCGTATGTCTATACTTCCCCCTCCCCCCCCCCGCCATGTACATTTGTAGTTGTTTTTTTTGTTGTTTTTTTTTTTGCTTTGGTAAATTTACAAATCAAACCTGGATTCATAATGCGGCGAATCTGCAGCCAAAGCACATTGCCTACGAAGAATAGAGCCGTGTGTTCAGCTTCTGGAGGAGGGGATCTGGTGTTACTCTGCTCCAGTTGGCTGAGTCAATCAGAAGGTTTACTGCTGTGTAGTGTCTGATGGGATTTGTAGTTTTTCTCCTAACAGAATACCAATAGGTCATGGCGAGGAAAACTACAAGTGCCAGAAACCTGTGTTTGAATAAGGCATTTTTTTTTTTTTTTAAGGAAACTGCTGACAATTACAGCATGGAGAAGGTTAACGGGATATACGCTTCATGGAGGGAAAAATGACTGATAAATAAAAGGCAACTTAGAACTCTTCTTTCTTTAGATATAAAATAGAGAACAAATTTTTGGCAAAATTATTACTATTATTTTTTTTAATAGATTTTGATTTTCCAAATAATTGATTAAAAGAATATATAGACTCTACTCACATTTTCATTCACTTGACAGTTAACGTGTTAAAAGAATGCCCGTTCTGTCACCAGACTCGACCGTCGTAGTAAATACTTTCCCATAATATAACGTTGTATAAAGATCCATCTGGGGACTGCTTCTTTCCATCACGCTCTAAGATTATGCATTGAACCTCCTGAATTGTAAAGCACTGCGGAATATGTTTGCGCTATAGAAATAAAGATTTATTATTATTATTATTATTATTATGTACAAGCAAGGTCTTTTATAGGTGCGTGAACTCATCATGTTTTCAAGAAGACGCTTCAGGAAAAGCCGGCCTTTTTTAGGGATTTTTTTTGTTGTTTCCTGAGTGCATTTTTAGGTTTCATCCTTTTTACTGTTTTCATTTTTCAACTCCATTCAATAATGAAGACACTGCTAGCGGTTTTGAAACAAGAACGTTAGCAAAAAGCCCCAAAAGATGTTTAAGGATCTTATTAGTCTTCCCATTGACTTATGTTATAAAATTTAATGGGGCAATTCATTAAGGGTACTTTCACACTTGCGTTTATTTCCTTCCGTTACAATCCGCCCTTTTGGAAAACAGCGTAATCCGTTAACGGATTCCGCTGTTTCCCATAGACTTGTATGGGTGACGGATTGTACCAAAAGGACCTGCGTTGCTCCCGCTGGGCGACGCTCCGTTGCTTCCGCCCAGCGGGAGGAACGCAGCATGTAACGTTGTTTTGAGCAGCGGAATCCTCTGGATTCCACTGCGCATGCTCTTTTTTTTTTAAATCAAACTTTATTTTGGCTCGCGGTGGCCGAACGTTCAGCTGAGCGCCCGGCCGTCGGCAAGCGTCAGCGCTCAGCTGATCACCGGCGGTCGACTGCAGGGAGCGATCAGGTGATCACCCGGCGGCCGGCTACTGGGAGCGATCAGCTGATCACCTGGCGGCCGGCTGCAGGGAGCGATCAGCTGATCACCCGGCGGCCGGCTACTGGGAGCGATCAGCTGATCACCCGGCGGCCGGCTACTGGGAGCGATCAGCTGATCGTTCACAATAGTCTGCCGCTGGTAAAACTGTAAAAAAAAAAAAAATCAAAACGAATTGCGTTGTTTTGCAGCATCCGTTGCATCCGTTGTGCCACTATATGCAACACATCCGTTGCATCCGTTACACAACGCAATGCAACGGATACCGTTCAACACAAGTGTGAAACTAGCCTAAGACTGGTGCTCGATGGGATGCACTGCCCTGATTTATTAAGTGGGGAAATGAATGAATAAGGTGCGTCTGACATCCAGTATGCATTGTCGCCAGAAATGTACACTGGCCGGGAGCTGGTGTACATTCCTGTAGTAGTTACACTACTTTAGTGGCGTAACTTATGATGAATTTTGACAGTTGCATATGACCACACCCTGTTCCAACCATGCTACACTTATATTGGCATAGCTAGTCAGGACTGGTGTATAAACGTCAAAAGTCACAATATGTTTGCACAACTGGTGAGTTTTACAAAAATATTGCGACTTATTAGATGTTTACACCAGATTTCTGGTAGAAACATCTTAATGAATCACACTCAAAGTGTCTTCAGAGCGGAAAACACCTGAAGAATGGTAGGCTAACTGCTTTTAATCACTTGGCATCTTTGGAAACCTGAAGTGGTGAAAGGATGCTCAAAAGACTGCACATATCCACAGCAAGTCGCTTTTATATAGAATTGCATATGCTCATTGTTTTGGACACTTAAGCAGGCTTTACACACTACAATATATCTAACGATGTGTCGGCGGGGACACGTCGTAAGTGACGCACATCCGGCATCGTTAGTGATATTGTAGTGTGTGAAACCTACGTGCGATTGCGATTGAACGAAAAAACGTTGATCACATACATGTCGTTCAATTACTAAAAATTGAATGTCAGGTTGTTCAATGTTCCCGAGGCAGCACACATCGCAGTGTGTGACACCCTGGGAACGATGAACACATCTTACTTGCGTCCCTCCTGCAATGCGGAAGGAAGGAGGTGGGCGGGATGTTTACGTCCCATTCATCTCCGCCCCTCCACTTCTATTGGCCGGCTGCCGTGTGACGTCGCTGTGACGCCGAAAGTCCCTCCCACTACAGGAAGTGGTTGTTCGCCGCCCACATCGAGGTCGTATGGAAGGTAAGTACGTGTGATGGGATTTAATCGTTTGTGCGACACGGGCAACAAATTGAACGTGCCACACATACGATGGGGGCGTGTGCGATTGCATTCGAGATCGCATGTGTAATTTTAACGTGTAAAGCAGGCTTTAGCTCTTTTTGAGGATGTTTTCTTAGTGGAATCTGCCTGATAAAGATATCTTGTGCACATGATTCAAGTGACAAACAGGTCTTTCTCGTGTGTACTTGGCAAGAGACCTGGACTGATGCAGGAAGAAGTGGGCAGGGGTGGCTCTAGATTAGTCTTGTATCTGCCTATAGTTTCTGGCCTGATCTTTAAACTAGATTTAGTATGAAATACTGGAGCATTTTAAAGAAAAACATACCTGTATGCATAGTGCAGCCAGACTTTGATTCATGCTGCCCACAGTTTGGCCAAAATCAATCAACCGACAGGTTACCTTTAAAAATGCTTATCTAAGAATAAGATCTCTACAAGACATCCATGAACCTCATGTGTTTTACCCATGTATTTCACACATAGAACATGTACCCATTAACATCTGTGGTGCTATTCACCTGTCTGTGATTTTTTTGAGGGAAAGCGAAAATTTCAGGCTCACCGCTAGTACTGGTGCTTGAAGGGAAACAAATTGCTGAATATATCTATACGAGTATCCCCAGCATACACAATGAATATGGAAGACAAAAATATGAATGCAAGTGGCTTTATTTTGACAGACTGCAAAAAGTAAACCTCGACTAGAGCAACATCCCAACGTTTCGGCTTTTACGCCTTCTTCAAGGTAGTTGCCTGTAAAGGTTTAAAAAATGGTGTAATATACAGGTGGAAATACACATAATATATACAAAAATTTACAAAGGTTATATACAAATATTATACAAGTATGTCATGTGCAAAATCAAGACTGCGCGGATCACTTAGGACGACCATATCATAGAAGTGGAAGCAAGGATCTTCACATTTTGCAGTAGGCAGTCTAAGGCTATGTGCGCACGTTGCGTACAGTCACTGCAGAAATTTCTGCAGCGATCTGAGGAGCACACGTGCGCTTCAAATCGCTGCAGAAAATGTCCATAGTGGAAAAAAAAAAAAGCCGATTCCATGCGCTCTGCCTGCAGCTCCTGCCATAGACAGAGCAGGGGCTGCCGGCAAAGCGCATGGAAGAAGTGACATGTCACTTCTTAGAACGCGCGCTTCGGGCAGCAGCCGAAGCGCTGCGCTCTAAGATGCCACGTGCGCACAGCCCCTGCATAATCTTCATAGATTATGCAGGGGACGCAGGACGCATGCAGTTACGCTGCGCTACAAAGCGCAGCGTAACTGCATGTAATTACGCAATGTACGCACATAGCCTAACAACGTACAAGAAATAACTGGATTAATATAATGTACCAACAGGAGAAATGAAAATAGTGATTTTTTTGAGGACCATATGTCACGCTTCCCGGTCCCCTGGTCCCGTTCTCCGGTCCCCGTGGCCCGCTCCCCGGCGGCGTCCCCTGCTCACCACTCCGGTCCCGGCCTCCTCTTCCCCGCCTGCGGCCTCCATGCGTCCAGCTCCCCGCTCCCGGCGCTCCTCTGCGACGTGGGACTCCCAGCCGGGCGCTCCTGCTTCCTCCTCACCGCTTCCTGGACTGGCTTCTGGCACACGGGCCTCGCGCATGCGCATTAGGGCTCGCGCGCGGTCATTGACCCTTTCTTAAAGGGCCAGCACCCAGAAACAGGATATTGCATAGACAGGTACAGGGTATATTAGGTTTCTCTTTCCTGGTGGGCGGGGCCTGTTCTACGTGTTTAGCAAGCTAGTGTTCAGGTCCCCATATTGCTTTGCCCTGTGCTTTGCCTTGTATTAACCCTGTCCTGTCTCGTAGAGCCTGTCATGCCACGCCAGTCGCTCCGAACCATGTCCATCCCTGGACCCTGACGGTGACTTCGGCGGATGTCCCACCACCTCTGCAGCTCCGCCTGTCTCCAGTCTCTGGCTCCGTTCGGTGACCCGTTCCATCGCTCAGCAGGTTCCGGATCCCGCCTGACCCTACAACCCGGCCTCGGAACCTGAGCCTCGTCACCCGGACTACCGTCCAGAACTCCGTGGGTTCAGCATCATCCACCTTTTCTGCTCCTCTACGGACTGTCCAGCTACCTATAGTGCTTCGGCTGCCGTGCATCAGGACCCTCTGGCGGGGTGACCGGCCTGGCTGCCTCCTCAGGGGAAATCGGTGTACGGTCCAGTGCTTCCACCACCCGGACGTAACAGCTAGAACAGGCCATGGATCCCGCCGAAGCACTAGCGGCCTTGCAGCAGGAACTCACACGCCAGCGCGAGACCCAGACCCGCATGCTGAACTTCATGTCTTCTGTGGATACCCGCCTGAACACGCTACAAGCGACGGCCACATCCTTGGCATCTCAGGTTTCCACTGTACAATCCACGGCCGCAGCTCCCGTGGCAGCCTCCTCAGATGCTTCCAGACTTCGTTTGGCCTCACCACCCCGGTACGCCGGAGATCCCAAGACCTGCAGGGGATTCATCAATCAATGCTCCCTCTATTTCAAGCTGCTGCCGCACCTTTTTGCCTCTGACCAAGCCAAGGTCGCGTTCATGATGTCCCATCTAGAGGGAGAGGCACTGGCCTGGATGAACCCCTTGTGGGAGAAGGAGGATCCGGTAACCACCAACATCCAGGAATTCCTCCAGGCATTTCGTGGCACCTTTGACGAGCCCGGACGCGCCTCCGCGTCTGCCTCATCCCTCCTCCGGCTACGTCAGGGGACTCTGACGGTGGGCCAATATGCCATTCGTTTTTGCACCTTGGCTTCGGAACTCGGGTGGAACAATGAGGCCCTAACCGCCGCCTTCTGGGAGGGACTCTCGGGTCGTATTAAAGATGAGCTGGCTGGTCGTGACGTGCCGTCCACCCTGGATGCCCTGATTGCCCTAGCGACTCGAGTCGCCCGGTCACCCCCTATTCCCCCGGTATTCCCCCTTACCTGTCCGGTCGCAGCGCTGATCCCCCGCGGCCCCCTCCTCCTTCACAGTGCACGCTGGCCGGTCACATGAGCAGAGCAGCTGACAGCCAGCACTGTGTTCAGAGAGCTGTGCTGGCTGCTCGCACTGCAGCTGTGACCCGGGGAGAGTGGGTGCAGATTTTTGGCACCCACTCTCCTCAAATGGAGGGTCTACCCTCCTAGAAAATGGGGTATACGTTCCCTGAACGTGCCCCCATATTCTAGAAGGTCCAGAGGCGACGTGGGACGTCCAAATGGATTTCTGCGGACCCATTTTTTTCAAATTTTTTGATTAAATTGGAGAACAAGGGAATGATTTGGGGAGTGTTTTTTCTAATAAAAATTTTGTTGTCATTTTTTTTGCTTTTGTTTACTGTCAATTAGTTATGTCTGGTATCTAATAGACGCCGTGACATCACTAATTGGTGGGCTTGATGCCAGGTGACATTACACATCTGGTATCAACCCCATTTATTACCCCGTTTGCCAACGCACCAGGGCGCAGGATGAGTTGGGGCGAAGCGCCAGGATTGGCGCATCTAATGGATGCGCCACTTCTGGGGCGGCTGCGGCCTGCTATTTTTAGGCTGGGAAGAGTCCAATAACCATGGCTCTTCCCACCCTGAGAATACCAGACCCCAGCTGTCGGCTTCACCTTGGCTGGTGATCTAATTTGGGGGGACACCACGTTATTTTTTTTTTTAATTCTTTATTTATAAATAAAAAAAAAAGCCTGGGGAGCCCTCCAAATTGATCACCAGCCAAGATGAAGCTGCCAGCTGTGGTTTGCAGGCTACAGCTGTCTGCTTTACCCTGACTGGCTATCAAAAATAGGGGGGACCCCACGCCATTTTTTTCATTTTTTTTTTATTGGATAAATACTAAGCTAGGCACCCTTTAGTGCCACATGAAAGGTACTAAAGGTGCCAGCTTAGAATATGCAGGCGGGGGTGGGACGTTATATATATTTGACATCCATTCATCCATTGACGCTTTTTAGGTTGTGTGCCCACAATCAGGGTTTGCAGCGTTATGGGCGCTGAGTGTTTTCCCTGCGTCCATAACGCTGCGTTGTGCAGTAGAAGCACAGTGGAAGGATTTTTGGAGATCCCATGCCCACTGTGCTTCTTTTCTCCGCAGCATAAACTGAGCGGTGGCGCAGCTTCCCGAGCCTCAGCATGTCAATTTATGCTGCGGAGATGAGTGTTCTCTGCAGGTAGAATACAGCTAAAGTCCACAGCAGCCTGAACCCAAATCGTGGGCATGGGCAGCTGCGTTCTCCCGTGGACAACACTCACATCTCTGCAGGAAGGCTGGCACTGTGTACTAGACGCCGTGTCGCTGGATCATGGCCACATAGCCTTAGGCCTCTTTCACACGTCAGTGATTCTGGGACGTTTGTGCTTTTTTTTAAACGTACCAGAATCACTGACATACGCTGACCCATTATAATGAATGGGTCTGCTCACACGTCAGTGATTTTTCACTGCACGTGTCTCCGTGCGGCGTACCCGCGTGTGCGTGATTGCCGCACGGAGACATGTCCATTTTTTTCTGGCATCACTGATGTCCCACGGACCACGCAGTGGTGTGGTCCGTGAAACACGTGCCAGAAAAAAAACGTGCTTTTAAAATAAAAATCATTTTAACTCACCCGGCGTCCAGCGATGTCCTCTGCAGCCCGTTCTCCCTGCTGCTTCTGAGCCGGCTCATTATTGTCGCGCATATTCATGATGTGCGACACAGCCGACCCGGAAGCAGCTGCTGCGGGGGTCAGCGCCGGCCGGATGCTGCACCGCGGGAGCGATCAGCACCATGGAGAGCGGGAGCGGGCACAGGTGAGTTAATCTCTAAGTGCAATCACGGGCCACGGAGAACGGAGCCCGGATTGCACTTAGACAACCCACGTGTGCCGAGATTCACGGCACACGCAGGGACATGTGCGTGTTTTACACACCAGTGAAAAACGTCAGTGTTTTTCACTGACGTGTGAAACGGGCCTAAAAGTGAGAATATTGTTGCTACAGCAACATTTTGGGTGAAGTAGCTGTGGATTCAAAATGCTTAATTTACTCCGGAATAAAATCCTTGAGGGGTGCAGATTCCAAAATGGGGTCACTTGTGGGGGTTTTCTGACGTATAGGTACCCAAGGGGCTCGGTGCACGAAGTTTATTTCAACTTTTCCAAAATTCAAATGGTGCTCCTTCCATTCCAAGCCCTCCCATTTATCCAAACAGAATGTGGAGAAGGAAATGACATCACAGGTTTTTTTTCCAAAGGTCTGTGTTCAACCAACTTTATTAACACTGACAAGTCTTAAAAAACGCACCTAAAAAAACGCATGAAAAACGCATGCGTTTTCGATGCCTTTTTCTCAAAAAGCATTGTTTACAATTCTTCCCTCTGCCAGAGGGTGCGTTTTTTTCCGAGCTGAAAAAAAAGCAACGTGTGCACATAGCCTAAAGAACAAATACCCTCTGCCGCTTATCCCCGAACTATTCGATCGGCTCCGAGGAGCCCGTGTATTCACCAAGTTGGACCTCCGTGGGGCCTATAACCTGGTTCGCATTCGCTCTGGAGACGAATGGAAAACCTCATTCAACACTCGGGATGGGCACTACGAGTATTGTGTCATGCCCTTTGGTCTGTGTAATGCTCCGGCAGTCTTCCAAGAACTGGTGAACGACGTGTTCAGAGATCTCCTCTATGTCTGTGTCGTGGTGTATCTGGACGACATCCTGGTCTTCTCTCCGGATCTACAAACCCACCGAGAGAACGTGCAGCTAGTCCTCCAGAGGCTTAGAGAGAATCGTCTGTACGCCAAGTACGAGAAATGCATCTTTGAAAAATAGTCTCTTTCCTTCCTGGGTTATGTAATCTCGGACACTGGCCTGCAGATGGACCCAGAGAAAGTGTCTGCCATCATCAACTGGCCTCCTCCTTCCGGACTGAAGGCTATCCAACGCTTTCTCGGCTTTGCGAACTACTACCGTCAATTCATCCCGCATTTCTCTGCCTTGACTGCACCTCTCTCTGCCTTGACTAAGAAAGGAGCTAATCCTAAGAACTGGTCCCCGGCGGCCGATGCCGCGTTCTGCTCCTTGAAACAGGCGTTTGCTTCTTCCCCGGTTCTCCATCGCCCTGAATTGAACCGACAGTTCACCTTAGAGGTGGATGCCTCCTCCTCAGGAGCCGGGGCAGTGTTGATGCAGAACTCTCCCACCGGAAAGATGGTCACTTGTGGATTCTTCTCCAAGAGCTTCTCGGCACCCGAACGCAACTACACCATTAGGGATCGGGAGCTACTGGCCGTGAAGTTGGCCTTGGAGGAATGGCGCTACCTCTTGGAGGGAGCTGTATACCCTGTATATAGACGGACCACAAGAATCTGGAGTACCTGCGGTCTGCCCAAAGACTGAATCCACGACAAGCCCGCTGGTCCTTGTTCTTTGCTCGATTTGATTTCCAACTCCATTTTCGGCCTGCGGATAAGAACGTGCGGGCAGACGCTCTGTCCAGATCCTTCGTGCCCGTGGAGTTGGAGGAGGAGACATACCAGCCCATCATCAACCCCAGTAAAGTCATTCCGGTGACTCCTGTCGCTCTAACTCAGATACCCCCTGGGAAAACCTATGTCTCAGATACTGACAGACAGAGAGTCCTGCACTGGGGCCATGCTTCTAAGATCGCCGGCCATGCTGGTCAGAAGAAGACTTGGAGTACGATTGTCCGTCACTACTGGTGGCCGTCCCTCCGTAAAGACGTCGCAACCTTCGTCTCAGCCTGTCCATCCTGTGCCCGGAACAAGACACCCAAGCACCTACCATATGGACGTCTTCTGCCTTTGCCCATTCCTTCCGTTCCGTGGCAACATATCGCAATGGACTTCATTACGGACTTACCCTTATCCTCCGGACATACGGTCATATGGGTTGTGGTGGATCGCTTCTCAAAGATGGCCCACTTCGTTCCCATGGCAGGGCTGCCCTCTGCCCAGGAGCTAGCTGACTCCTTCATACAGCACATATTCCGATTGCATGGCTTCCCCACACACATTGTGCCTGACAGAGGAACTCAGTTTACCTCGCGCTTCTGGAGGGCTCTCTGCAAACATCTGGGAGTGTCCTTGGACTTTTCTTCGGCCTACCATCCTCAGTCGAATGGCCAAGTGGAACGGGTCAATCAGATCCTGACCTCCTTCCTGCGTCACTACGTCAACATCCATCATGACGATTGGTCCACGCTCCTACCTTGGGCTGAATTCTCCCATAACCAGCACATCAGTGAGTCCACCTCCAGCTCTCCCTTTCAGATCGTTTACGGACTGCAGCCTTCTGTCCCGTTGCCAGTATCCTCGGCTTCCGACGTCCCTGCAGCAGATGCTCTGGTTCGGGACTTTTCAGCTATATGGAACTCTGTCAAGTCGTCCCTAGAACGTGCTTCATTGCGGATGAAGAGACATTCGGACAAGAGGCGCCTGGATCCCCCGTGTTTCTCCCCAGGTGATCTGGTCTGGCTTGCATCCAGATATGTCCGATTGAAGTTACCCTCGTTCAAGTTGGGTCCTCGCTACATCGGGCCGTTTAAGATCATCAGCAAGATCAATGCAGTCTCCTACAAGCTGCAGCTCCCGGCCACGATGCGGATACCCAACTCCTTCCATGTCTCCTTACTCAAGCCTGTTGTCCTTGGTCCCTTCTCCGCTGAGTTCGGTACTGCTCCCCCTCCTATTGCTGACGATGACATCTATGCGGTATGGGATATCGTGGCCATGAAGACCGTGCGAGGTCGGCAATACTTCCTGGTAGACTGGGCGGGTTATGGTCCCGAGGATCGGTCCTGGGAGCCCCGGGAGAATGTTGGCACTCCTCTGATTCATGCCTTCCTGTCCCGCTTGCGGGGAGGGGGGCGTGGGGGAGGGGGTACTGTCACGCTTCCCGGTCCCCTGGTCCCGTTCTCCGGTCCCCGTGGCCCGCTCCCCGGCGGCGTCCCCTGCTCACCACTCCGGTCCCGGCCTCCTCTTCCCCGCCTGCGGCCTCCATGCGTCCAGCTCCCCGCTCCCGGCGCTCCTCTGCGACGTGGGACTCCCAGCCGGGCGCTCCTGCTTCCTCCTCACCGTTTCCTGGACTGGCTTCTGGCACACGGGCCTCGCGCATGCGCATTAGGGCGCGCGCGCGGTTATTAACCCTTTCTTAAAGGGCCAGCACCCAGAAACAGGATATTGCATAGACAGGTACAGGGTATATTAGGTTTCTCTTTCCTGGTGGGCGGGGCCTGTTCTACGTGTTTAGCAAGCTAGTGTTCAGGTCCCCATATTGCTTTGCCCTGTGCTTTGCCTTGTATTAACCCTGTCCTGTCTCGTAGAGCCTGTCCTGCCACGCCAGTCGCTCCGAACAAAGTCCATCCCTGGACCCTGACGGTGACTTCGGCGGATGTCCCACCACCTCTGCAGCTCCGCCTGTCTCCAGTCCCTGGCTCCGTTCGGTGACCCGTTCCATCGCTCAGCAGGTTCCGGATCCCGCCTGACCCTACAACCCGGCCTCGGACCCTGAGCCTCGTCACCCGGACTACCGTCCAGAACTCCGTGGGTTCAGCATCATCCACCTTTCCTGCTCCTCTACGGACTGTCCAGCTACCTATAGTGCTTCGGCTGCCGTGCATCAGGACCCTCTGGCGGGGTGACCGGCCTGGCTGCCTCCTCAGGGGAAATCGGTGTACGGTCCAGTGCTTCCACCACCCGGACGTAACACCATATTTCATGGATCAGAATTACACATTTAAGTCTATAGGTCCATGAAAAATCACTAACAGCAAACATTGCTATCCATGTACTGTCTGTCATTAATACTGCAATGGATAGGAGAAGCATTGACTTTTTTTCTCATGCAAAATATCACTGATGTAACACTGACCAAACACATGAAAATTGGGTCAAAATCACTGATTAAAATTGAACAGGTTTTTGATATTCTCTCTCTCTCTTATATTAAAGGAAAATAAACAACCTTTCTTTGCAGATAATCGGGGTACACAGTCCTCACTATGGCACTACAGTATTAGTCCATCATACAAGTCCGAACATGGAGACTTCACACATTAGGACTTCTTACCACACACAGACAACTAAATGATTTCACCTGGACTTTCTTGTGTTCACCATACCACGCTCCATCGTGGAGATATGTGAGCAACCAGTGCCACCCATCTCTTTGACTCACCCTTTGCCACGCACTGTTAACACTTTCAGAACTATAAGTACTGAAGCATGTTTCCGGGCTTACGTCTTTGATAATAACCACCTCTGTGATAAATATCTACCCTCCATGATGTGTCCGGCCACTGTCTTACATAACCACTCGCTGCCCAAAGCTGGGGAGCTTGCCACCTTTTACCATCAAAAAGTGAAACCTTGACAGAGCATCCACATTGCCATAGTTTTCTGTGCGTACTCTCTACATGGCAGCTAAAGTCCTGAAGAGCTAGGAACCACTTAGTTACCCTGGCATTATTCCCTTTATGTTCACTCATCCATCTCAATGGGCATGGCCTGAAACCTACATTTGCTGCTTAATAGGTAGTATCTTAAAGTGTCGAACTCCCATTTGATGGCTAAATATTCCTTCTTCATGACTAATTCTTCTCACAGGAAGATAGTTTCCTAAACAGGTACATTATTGGGTGTTCTTCGCCATTCACTTCCTGGGACAAGACTGCACTTAACCTGACCTCTAACGCGTTTGTCCGGAAAAGAAATTCCTTATTGATGTCCGAAACGACCAACACAGCCTGCTTATACAGGGAGGGCCAGCTTCAGTTCCTGGAAAGCTGTCTCCACTTCTGGAGACCACTTGGCCATAGCTGACTTCGTCCTCTTAAGGAAGACAGTCATGGGTGTGGCTTCCATGGTAAAGTTAGGGTTGAAGCAACAATAGCAGCCCACGATAGCCAAGAAGGAGCTAACTTGTTTCTTCAAGAGCAATTGTGGCCAGTTCAGGTGTCATCCTCCTTATTCACTTTGGGCTTGATCTTGCCCCTGCCCATGATATAGCCTAAGTATTTGTTTTTTTCCATCCCAACAGCACATTTCTTCAGGTTGATGAAAAATCCTACCTTTCTTAACACATTAAATATCGTCTGGACCTTGCCCTGATGGCTTACCCAGTCTTGGCTGAAAATCACTATGTCTTCCAGGTATTTCTTGTGGGGAGTCTATGGCTCTCTGGAAGGTGGCTGAAGCTCCTTGCAGCACAAATGGCATCCTGACATAATGGAAACACCCATCTGGCGTTGAAAAGGCTGACTTTTCCTTGGCATCTTTGGACAGGGGTGTTTGCCAATACCCTTGCATAAGGTCCAGGGTGGTGATGTACTGGGCTGGAATCAGCCTCTCAATGACACAGGGAATTGGATATGTGTCAGACTTGGAGCCCTCGTTCAGCTTCCAGTAGTTGTTGCAGAACCTTTGGCACAAAGACAATGGAACTGGACCAGCCACTTTTGAATTCCTCAGTCACTCCAAGGTCCAACATTCGATTCAACTGCTTGAGAATTACACTGCGGCAGACCTCATGAATCCAGTATGGTTTCAAACTCACTCAGACATGAGAATTTCATGTTCTTTGACCCAAGTACAACCTGGCAGTTCTGAGAACAAGCCTCTGTTCTGATGAAGCAATTGTTGGCACTGCTGCTTTTGAACAGGTGACAGCGTTTCTGCCACTTTCACATCTTCCACGTTGACTTCAGACTTAACCATGAAAGACTGAGCTTCCATGGGTTCCTATCTTGCTATGGCTTGATCAGACTGACGTTGTACATGTGGTAGGGCTTCCTTCTCCCTTTTGGTGGACTTTATATTTACCTTTGCGAACTTTTTCAACCACTTCATACGGGCTTTGCCACTAGGCCAGAAATTTGCTTCCTGCCATGGGTATGAGCACCAGTACACAATCTCCAGGGTTGAACTGTCTCACCCTTGTTGACCAATTGTACACTCTTGACTGGAGAAGGTGGTCTCTCACAATGGGCAATTCAGCAATTATTTCTTGAATTTGGGCCACATGCTTGATAGGGGTAACCTCTGCTTTTCAGATCTCTTTCACTATATCCAGGGGGTGTCGGCCATACAACAGCTCAAATGAGGAAAATCCCATAGAGGCATGTGGGACTTCTATGATGGAATATAACAGGTACCCTAGTAGACAGTCCCAGTCTCTGCTGTCCTTTTGTGCAACCTTCTTTAGCATGGTATTCAAAGTCTTATTAAACCACAAGTCCATCCATCTGCAGGTGGTATACCGATGTCCTGAGTTGTCTGATCTGCAGGGCTTTGCATACTTCCCCCATGACTTTCAACATGAATGGGGTCCCTTGGTCCATCAGGACCTCTTTCGGCAGTCCGGTTTGGGAAAAGACCTGGACCAGTTCTCTAGCTCTACTCTTATCAGAGTAGTTTCTCAATAATACTGCCTCCAGGTACTGTGCAGCATAATCTTTCACCACAGGATTAACTGATGCCCTCTGGCAGACTTGACCAGGGGTCCTACTAAATCCATTGCAATATGATCAAACAGGACCTCAATGATAGGTAATGGCACTAAGGGGTTATGGAAATGAGATGGTTAGTTGACAGTGGGAACAGGACCTGCAATAATTCAAAATTTCTTGATAACAGCCGGGCCAGTAGAACTTCTGGAGGATCTGCTCCTATGTTTTATCTACCCCCAGATGACCATCTAATACATGAGTATTGGCTATGTCTAGTACCCTGTGTCTGTAGAGCACCTGTACCAACAACTGCTCTACAACCTTATCTTTCTGCTTGCTGACATAATATTATATGTCCCCATTTACGGCCAAATATTGGAACCTTGTGCCACCCCCAGCTCCTGAGGAACCCCATTTAAAATGGTTACATTATCAAATGTCCCTATAAGAGTTAGGTCCCTGAATTAGGAGGTTCTTAAGTTACCCCAGGCACCCCTAGCTTCGGGATGTTGGCCTCAGGGATGTTGACCTCATCTTCATCATGAACAGCACACAAAAGGGAAAACTATCAGACTCAAGCTGCGACGGGTTTTCTTTAGAGGTGCCCTGGTTGTTGTCTGAGTAACGCAGCAATTCCCTTTTCCCTGGATTACCCAAGCCACAAGGTAGACCTTAGCAAATTTATATAATTTAGACAATGTGATTTTCTGGATTTATTTTATTTTTATACACACACACACACACACAAATCTTTGTTTTGTTTTTTTTCAAATTTAACATTTTATTGGTTTTCATAACAAAAGCAATTCCAAACAATGATATGCAAAAATGGAAACAATAGCATCATGTTACCATTAATAACAACAATCAATAGTCAGTTAATCACATACTCTTGTAACTCTGGTGACCATATTTAATACATTTGATTTGCACCGAATATAGCCGAGTCCCACAATCTTTTCCCTCGATCTTCCACAGCATCAGAAGCAGGAATCACTTAAAAAGAGAACAAAGGAAAATAGGAAAAAGTGAAGAAGGAAGGGAGAAAATTAGAAAGGGAGAGAGATATGCCACGGGTACCCCTACCTGCCCGGTCCAAGACTCAGAACCAAAAAGCACTCAGGAAGATATCACTCTGTTCACATGAGTACGCATCACATTCTACCTCACGTTACAGAAACCAGGACTAGTCAAGAAAGATTCCCAATGGAACCACTTCGTAGCGGTGGTCTCCGCATCATTACAAGATTGGGCCAGTATCCTTTCCATCTGGTAAATCACGTCAAATGTTGCTGTTTTTACAGTGGCAGTAATGCCTAATACTACAGACTGGCTCTAACCCATTGACCTTTTTTTTTAGAAGTATTTTCTAAGCATGCTCTGATCTTAGTTTTAAATATATTTATAAGGGGTGGAGGTGAGCTTTGACATCATCTACTAGAAATCCTGTTCCTCTTGCCTGTTACTCTATATAGAGGTGTTACCATTCATTATTATCCTATCTGCCATAATGAGACTGCAGAAAAGTAGTATTTGGCTTAGTGACCATTGTGCATATACATTATGTGATTAGTATTTGGCTTAGTAACCACTGTGCAATCTGAAAGATTTCAGGGTTTTTTCTATCGCTAGTGATATGGAAATCAAAAATAAATAAATACCATAGAGCTATTTTGAATTACCATACACTCTAAGGCTAGGTTCGCACACTGCGTCTTTTTGACGCTGCGTTTTTGTGCGTTTTTGGACGCTATAAACGCACAAAAACGCACCTGCGTCGAAAAAACGCATCAAAAAACGTTTTTGCCGCGATTTGGTGCGTTTTTGGCTGCGTTTTGCTGCGTTTTTTCAATGCATTGCATGGGGGGAAAACGCAGAAAAACGCAGGAAAGAACTGACATGTCCATTTTTTTTTTTTAACTCAAAAACGCAGGTAAAAAAAACAGATGTGTGCGGACAGCAAAAATGAAAACTCATAGACTTTGCTGGGGAAGCAAAGTCCTGCAGTTTTGAGGCCAAAAACGCACCCGAAAAACGCGCAAAAACGCCGCGAAAAACACACTGTGCGCACATAGCCTAATAAAAGAAATCCTCTAAGTGTTAGGGTATGTGCGCACGTTGCTTTTTACCTGCTTTTTACCTGCTTTTTTACTGCTTTTTCTTCTGCGCTGTTTAATGCCAAAATGGATGTGTTCTTCTATTCAAGCAAAGTCTATGGGAATTTGGGTTTCTTGTTCACACTATGTTGTTCAAAATGCTGCCTTTTTGTGGCAGAACTTTGGTCAAAAACTCAGCTTTTCAAAGAAGCAACATGTCAATTGTTTTTGCCATTTGGGTTTTGCACTGCAAAGCTGAGTTTTTGACCAAAGTTCTGCCACAAAAAGGCAGCATTTTGAACAACATAGTGTGAACAAGAAACCCAAATTCCCATAGACTTTGCTTGAATAGAAGAACACATCCATTTTGGCATTAAACAGCGCAGAAGAAAAAGCAGCAAAAAAGCAGGTAAAAAGCAGGTAAAAAGCAACGTGCGCACATACCCTTACTGGTCATGTATGACCTGGGAAAATGATTACTGCTGCTGAGTTTCAATTGACCTGCAGTTTTCTTTTAGACGTTGAGGAGACGAGACCAATGTCTATGGATTATCTCTGCTGAGTCATCTGGGTGATTCTGGAATAGATCAGCACTAGTCTGCAATTTCAGGTAAGCCCAGGCCCACTCTTATAATCCTATATGTTTTAAACCTCCCAGGACAATATGGTTTAAGTGAAGCTTTGAGACTATAATACTTATACTGCAAGTGAAATAAGTATTGAACATTTCACCAATTTTCTAACTAAATGTATTTCTTAATGTGCTATTAACATGGATTTCCCACCAGGTGTCAATAACAACCCATCCAATCCACACAGGCTAAGTAATCACCATATATGACAATAAATTTAGTGATGTGTAATAATGAGAAATGATGCAGATAAAAAGTATTGTACATGCTTACTAAAATTTATTTAATACTTCTCACAAAAGCCTTTGTTGTTGATAACAGCTTTAAGATACCATGTATGGAGAAACGAGTGTCCTGCATTGCTCAGGTTTGGTTTTGTTCCATTCTTCCATACAAACACTTTAAATTCACAAGGTTCCGTGGGTTCTCTCTATGATATCTGAGCTTTGTTTCCTTTCATAAGTTTTCTATTGGATTCAGAACAGGTGATTGGCTCAACTATTGTAGCAGCTTGCTTTTCTTCACTGAAATCAATTGAGAGTTTCATTGACTGTGTGTTTAGGATCATTATCTTGCTGAAATATCGAGTTTTGTTTCATCTTCGTCATCCTGGTAGATGGCAGCAGATTTTTATAAAGAATCACTTGTCCGTTCATCCGTCCTTTAATAACAGGAAGTTTGCCAGTGCTATATGTGAATAAAAACACCATGATTTTCCCACCTCCAAATTTCACTGATGGTATGGTGTTTTTTAGGTCATATCTAGCGGTCTCCAAATATGGTGTGTATTATGGCATCGGCATTTACATAGTTCGATTTTGGTCTCATCTGACCAGACCTCTATTCTCCTAGTATTTTACAGGCTTTTCTAAATACTGTTGAATGTACTTTAAAAGTGCCTGAACATGCTTTTTGTTCAGAAATGGAGTCTTGTGTGGTGAGCGTGCATACAGGCTATGGAGGTTGAGTGCATTACAGCGGGGAAAATAAGTATTTAGTCAGCCACCAATTGTGCAAGTTCTCCCACTTAAAAAGATGAGAGAGGTCTGTAATTGACATCATAGTAGACCACAACTATGAAAGACAAAATGAGAAAACAAATACAGAAAATCACCTTGTCTGATTTGGCAAGATTTGTTTTTGCAAATTATGGTGGAAAATAAGTACTTGGTCAAAAACTAAAGTTCATCTCAATATTTTGTTATTTATCCTTTGTTCCCAATGACAGAGGTCAAACGTTTTCTGTAAGTCTTCATAAGGTTGGCACGGAACGTTTTGGGACGGAAAGGGAATCTGTTCAGAGGCATGAAATGAGCTGTCTTGGAGAAACGGTCCACCACAACCTGAATGGTGTTACAACCCTTGGAGAGGGGTAAGCCTGTGATGAAATCCATGACTATGGGTTGCCAGGGGATGGAAGGAACCAGCAGAGATTGAAGGCTAGCAGGCTTGTTCCCAAGGGACTTGTTTCTGGCGTACTGAGGACAGGTGATTACAAACTCTGAACATCTTTTGCCAGTGAGGGCCACCAGAAGTGGTGAACAATCAGTTCAATAGATTTGCGTATGCCCACATGGCCAACTAGCGTGGACTTGTGTCCCCCAAGACAGGATTCTCCTCCGCCCAGCAGAAGAAACAAAGGTTTTACCTGGAAAAATGTCCTTTAGAAGAACAGGAGCCACTTCAGCAATTTTGGCCAGATCGATGATGTACTGTGGCTCCTTCATAGAGTCAGACACATCAAAGGATTGACATAAGACATCAGCTTTAACATTTTTTGCAGGAGGAATGTGGAACCTAAGTTGAATCAGGTGAAGAAGAGTTCCCACCTGGCTTAACAAGGATTTAACTGTTGGTTAGACTACATAAACTTATGATCCATGTAAATTATTACAGGAGCGTTGGCAACTTTGAGAACATATCTCCATTCTTCAAATACCATCTTAACGGCAAGTAGTTCACGATCCCTAATGGTATAATTTCGCTCAGCCGGAGAAAACAGTTTAGAGAAAAACCCACAGGTGACAGACTTTCCTGAGGAAGTCCTTTACAGAAGGACTGCCCCAACACCAATAGAAGAGGCATCCACATCTAGGAGAAACTGCTTATTAGGATCGGGGTGGTACAGTATTGGAGCTCTCACAAAAGCTTCTTTTATTTGCTGTAAAGCTGCTACAGCCGACTCTGGCCAGAGCTTGGCGCTAGCCTTCTTTCTGGTTAAGGTGAAGATGAGTGCCATGAGGGACGAGAAGTGTGGAAGGAATTGTCTGTAGAAGTTGACAAAACCCCTGAACCACTGTAGGCCTTGAGGATGAGGCAAGGGGAGAACAGCAGAAACCTTCTCGGTATCCATTTCGAGACCTTGACTGGGGACAGTGTAGCTCAGTAAAGGTAAATGGGGTTTTTTGAAGGCAAATTTAGACAACAAATTGTTTTCCCATAGGAACCTGATGGACTATGGGTAGATGTATTTGGGGAGAAAATCAGGATGCTGTCTACATATACGACCATGGATACATAGATGAGATCTTAGAAGATGTCATTAACAAACTCTTGAAACACGGTGGGCACATACAAAAGGCATGACAAAATACTTATAGTAATCGTCACGGATATTTAAGGCTGGTTTTCCTCTTAGATCACCCATAATACCATGGATTCTGCAAGGTGGTCTTGGAGATAAACCGCCTTGTAGAATCAAGGGTATTATGGGTGAGTATTATGTGATGCCCCTGCAGTAACCAGGTGTCACATAAACAAGGTAACAACAAGGTAACAGCTCAGGTCTTACATGACTGTGCCAGTCAGTACACACACACTAGTACACCAGGACATTTACACTCACTGTACACGGCTGGGACACTCACCTAGCCAGATGACAGGGCTGGGCACTGTTAGATAACAGGCAGCCAACTGGGAGGAAGAGACCAGACCTGGGGGAAGAGAAAGTGGCCCGTGAGTGTGGCTAGTCAGTCGGAGAAAGGAAGTGAAGGAGAAAGGAGTTAGTTAGTTAGTAGGAAAGAGTGAGAGAGGAAGTAGTAAAAGGAAAGGTGTCAAGACAGACCACAGACTCTTGAGACACATTGAAAGTAGCAAAGAATCCGTAAACACCTGAGTAGAATGATCAGCCACTCAGAGGAGAAAAGTAGCTGGAGAGCAAAAGAGCAAGCTCAAAGGACAGAGGGATTCTGTGGGGTGGACATCCAGGGCTCACAGTACTTTGCACGCACAGGGTGCAGATCCCAGAACAGACCAGGACTTCAAGCCATGTGCTAACTCTGCCAGGCGGGTGAGTTTCCAGGACTCATCTGTCAGCACTAATGTCCGAGGTATCAGCAGCAAAGAGGGGACCGGGAGAAATTCCCTTAAATAGTCTAAGCTGCCTGTGGCAGGACCCAGACACCAGAAAGACCTCCAAGTGCTCCACGCCAGGGAGGACTGACAAATACACAAGAGTGCCTGTGGCAGGAGCCAGACACCAGAAAGACCTCCAAGTGCTCCACGCCAGGGAGGAATGACAAATACACCAGAGTGCATTGGTGGTGGAGTGGCACCAGGTTGGCTGGCACAGCTATAAGGACACGAGCGCACCTGGAATCCAGCACGTCCCCAGGGCGCGAATCCGGTAAGTAAAGACAATCAAACTGCACTCCCTGTCTGGACTGACTTATTGCTGCGCGCCTCCACGTTAACCCTTCACCTACCCCTGGGGAAAAGCCCTGCTCGCGAAGGGCTCCACTGCGGAAATCCGCAGCGGTGGCCCTACCATCCCGGGCCGCAAACCGCGAGTGGTGTAGTTGGACTTTTTATTATTTTATTTTTCTTTTCATTTAAAACTGTTCGACGGTGCTCCTGGGTCCGGGACCCCTCGAGCCACGGACCGTCCGGATCCGAGCAGCTCGGCTGCCCCGGGGCGCGACAGTTACTCATTTGAGAGTTCAGTACCTTAGCTGCTATTTTGCACGTGCACTTGCACTTTATGTTCAGCGGATTGTTCTTGGTTTGGACTCGGGTACTTTTCCTGCTACTATGCACATGCACTTTACACCCACCCTGTATTTATTTGATCTGCAATGTGGTGTTCTCCTTATTTGTAATTCTTACTGAACACCGTGTTCTTTTCATTTTATATTATGCTGTAATTTCATGATGTATGTCTAAATAAATTTATCTGAATTATCTACTTGGTGGATCATGAGTCAATTTAGTTATAGGTTGCCTCATAATGTCCCTATTTATTCTGTAATGTCCCCCACTGCCCCATAATGTCCCAATTTGCTCCACAGTGTTCCTCATTGCCCCACAATGTCCCAGTTTACTCTATAATGTCCCCCACTAACCCATAATGTCCCAATATGGTTCATAATGTCCCCATTTCCCCATAATGTCCATATTTGTTCCATAATGTGCCCCATTAAGTCCTCCACAGCCCCATAATGTCCCCCATTTCCCCATAATGTGCCAATTTGCTCCACAGTGTTCCTCATTGCCCCACAATGTCCCAGTTTACTCTATAATGTCCCCCACTAACCTATAATGTCCCAATATGCTTCATAATGTCCTCATTTCCCCATAATGTCCATATTTGTTCTATAATGTGCCCCATTAAGTCCCCCACTGCCCCATAATGTCACTTGTAAAGTAACACTACTCCTCCCCCACCACGGCCCCCGATCTCAAATTATTCTATGTCATCTTTGGCTCCTAATGGAGCTCTTACCTCTACCCTGTAGCCCGGCGCATCCTCTTCATCTCTGCGTCCGCAACCCCGGCGGCAGTGTGATGACGGCCACTACATGTCGGTGCAGGACTGAGGAGCTCCTCTGCCTCACTGTGCAAATGTACGCGCGTCTGAATGACGCTGCACATACATTTGAATAGAGGTGCGGTGCACAGCATATGTACAGACCTGGATCGCACAGTGCAGCGTTAAGGACCTTTCGCGAGTCACATGACTGTGATGTAAGGTTCCAGGTTTTTCATGAAATTTGTTCTCTGTTTGCGCTCCTCCAAGATGGAGTCTGTTGCCTCGTCCAACCCTTGAACTTCCTGTCTGCCCTGCTTATAAGTCTCAGTCCGGGGTTCATTCCCTGCCTGAGTATTTTGTGCTACTAGCTCCTAAGTCATTCTGGTTTGCTTTGGACTTCCTGCTGCTACTGCATCTTAATCCTGTGTTCTGCCTCAGTACTGTTCATTATCCAGGTCTCATTTATCACAGGCTGTGTACTGATTTTTTACGGGGCTTAGTTCTGTCCAAGGTAGTATACTGATACGACTTGTTTTCTGTGCACTTTATTCTGGACATTTATTACCTGCTGCTGTGCTGCTAATATTCTGGATATTTCACCATTTGTTGCTGTGCTCATAAAACTGGACATTTACCACCTGTTTGCTGTGAACATTACCCTGGACATTTACCACCGTTTGCTACAAGTATTACCCTGGACATTTACCACCCATTTGCTACAAGTATTACCCTGGACTTTCACCACCTGTTTGCTGTGTTTATTTCTCTGGACACTTCACCTCTGTTTGCGTTGCTTACAATATTCTGGACATTTATGCACTAGTTTGTTGTGGACTCTTATATCTAATCCTGGACTTCCGCGTATCGGTTACTATGCGCGTTATTGTATTTGCTGTCTGAACAGTCACATAATAGTTTGGTTGCACTTACTTAGTTGCCTTTTGTTAGTCTTGTGTTTTTACACTGTGTTTATTATTTGTTTAATACAGAATATTCACCCAACACTTGTCTCAGTTTCATTATATTCCACACAATTAGATTCCAGTATATCTACATAAGTGTTAATTGTGATGTCACCAAAGGTACTTTTGCAACCGCAGAAACTGCAGCAATAGTACAGAATTTGTACTATCGTTGCAGTTTATGATTAAAAGACTGGGGAGCCTCAGAGCATGGTGGTTCTGCCCAGTCTGCCCGCACATAACACCGGGCCTGAGAAACAGATGGCCCCGCGGCCCTGTACAGTCACACCGCACTATATAAGGCACCGGGGCCCACTGATGACCCATGTCCTACCGGGGGACTCACCCAGTGGCCCAGTGCGACCCTGACTAGCGGACGCAGACAGAAAAGAGCCCCTGTGCAAGAAAAATATATGGGCCCTTTGCAGCCCAAAAGCTCATCATAATGCACAATTCCCCCTGCTTTAGAGGTGAATATAAGCCCCTTTAAAACCATTTGTCCGCACTTCCACTAGAGCCTCTGATGGTGAGGATAAACTGTACCGCAGGTAACCACCAGGTACCACTCACAGTGCAATCCCCAAGCCTGCAGCAGTTATCCAACAGACCAAAGTAGGTGTGGGAAGTGTAAAAGGCATAGGCAGAGATGTAATCAGGCAATCAAAGGTCAGGGCAGGCAGCACAGATTCAGTAAAAGTAACCGGGGTCAGGATTAGAGAGGTCAGGATAAACAAGAAGATAAGCCTGGTCAAAAAACTAGAAAGACAATACAAGAAGCACCTAGCAGGAACCAAGATCATGCAAGGAATGGTGGGAAGGGCTGCTTTATAAATCCCCTGCTGTTTAGGGATATGACCGGGAAGGTAAACCCCGTAGTACACAGCAGGGTTAAATTCCTGCAGAATTTGGCTGTGCCTCCCTATTGCCAGGTGGGGACATCAGGATAGTGCAGCAGGACTAAGGGGTACTTTGCACACTACGACATCGCAAACCGATGCTGCGATGCCGAGCGCAATAGCCCCCGCCCCCATCGCAGCTGCGATATCATTGTGATAGCTGCCGTAGCGAACATTATCGCTACGGATGCTTCACATGCACTCACCTGCCATGCGACATCGCTCTGGCCTGCGACCCGCCTCCTTATTAAGGGGGTGGGTCGTGCGGCGTCACTGCGACGTCACACGGCAGACGGCCAATAGGAGCGGAGGGGCGGAGATGAGCGGGATGTAAATATCCCGCCCACCTCTTCCTTCCGCATAGCCGACGGGAGCCGCGGTGACACAGGTAGGAGATGTTCCTCGCTCCTGCGACTTCACACACAGCGATGTGTGCTGCCGCAGGAGCGAGGAACAACATCGGACCGTCGCGTCAGCATAATTATGGAATTCGCCGACGCTACACCGATGATACGATTACGACGATTTTGCGCTCGTTAATCGTATCATCTAGGATTTACACACTACGATGTCGAGAGCAACGCAGGAGCACTTTCGACAGGACCCCACCGACATCGCACCTGCGATTTCGTAGTGTGCAAAGTACCCCTAAGACTGCTGCAAACAGTTGTTTCCATCAGTAGGCCTGAGACTGAGCAGAGCAGCACAGTGAATAGTCCGACGCTGCGAACGCATGTGGGTGACGGGTATGACACATTACTCTCTTTGAAACAATTGTACCTGCTGATTTTAACCTATCTGTAGCTCTCCACAGGTGGTTCTTAGCTCTTGGACAACTCTTCTGATAATTCTTTTCACTCCTCTGTTGGAAATCTTGCTGGGAGCACCTGGTTGTTGCTGGTTTATGGTGAAATGATGTTCTTTCCACTTCGGGATTACAGCCCCAAAAGTTCTCCCTGGAACCTTCAGTTGTTTAGAAAATCTTCTATAACCAATGCCATTAGTATAAGAGATGAGCAAACCCATTTAAGTTCAGTTCGGTGGGTTCATCCGGAGTTTAGATAAAGTTTCATTAGGGACCCGGACTTGACCTGAACCCCAATTGAAGTCACTAATTAGTCAGTTCGCGTCTCTGCCCACATGGAGCCAGCCATAAACAAAACACTTCTGGGGGCGGGTGTCGTGGTTTTTCCAAAATGTTTTTTTTTGCTGCACACTACATTCTTTCCCGTTGTTACCCCCAGTGAGAGCCGTTCAAACACTGCAAGCGGCTCCCACTGGGCTGAGCACCAAGCGTACCTGAGCACTGTGATGTTTGTTTGAGTGGTGTTTAAATGTAAAGCATCTGAACTCAGAATCCGAACTGTTTTTTTTTGTAGAGTCTGTGCTTGGTACGAACACCGTACTGGGGTTCGCTCATCTCTAATTAGTATGTTTTGCAACAATAAGGTTGCAAAGTAATTAAAACAGCTCACTGGTTTTACCCATCATGAGATGTTTCTTGTATGGCACCTTGGTATTGAGACATCTTTTTATAAGCCATTGGTTGAACCCAGCTGATATTATTTTTCACTAAATGGCAGGATTGCTTTCTAATTACTGATAGATTTCAGCTGGTGTCATGACTTTCCATGGAGTTTTGCATCATTCTTTATGTGTTCAATACATTTTCCCTGTGTCATTTCTCATTAGTACACATACAGTGGGAAAAAAAAGTATTTAGTCAGCACGAAATTGTGCAAGTTCTCCCACTTAAAAAGATGACAGAGGCCTGTAATTGACATCATAGGTAGACCACAACTATGAGAGACAAAATGAGAAAACAAATCCAGAAAATCACCTTGTCTGATTTGACAAGATTTTTTTCTGCAAATTATGATGGAAAATAAGTATTTGGTCAATAATAAAAGTTAATCTCAATATTTTGTTAGATGTCCTTTGTTGGCAATGACAGTGGTAAAACGTTTTCTGTAAGTCTTCATAAGGTTTGCACACAATGTTGGTGGAATGTTGGCCCATTCCTCCATGCAGATCTGCTCTAGAGCAGTGATTTTTTTGGGACTGTCGCCGGGCAACACAGACTTTCAACTCCCTCCAAAGGTTTTCTATGGATTTTAGATCTGGAGACTGGCTAGGCCACTCCAGGACCTTCATATTCTTCTTACTTAAGGGGGCTTTACACGCTACGATATCGTTAATGTTTTATCGTCGGGGTCACGTTATTAGTGACGCACATCCGGCGTCATTAACAATATCGCAGCGTGTGACACTTACGTGCGACCTTAAACGATCGCATAAGTTGTCAATATATCGTTTGCCGCTGAGAGGTCGTCCTAAAACAAAAAATCGTTTACCTCTCATTAGCGTAGTTGTTCCTCATTCCTGTGGCAGCACACATCGCTGTGTGTGACACCGCAGGAGCGACGAACATCTTACCTGCCTCCACCGGCTATGCGGAAGGAAGGAGGTGGGCGGGATGTTTACGTCCCGCTCATCTCCGCCCCTCCACTTCTATTGGCCGCCTGCCGTGTGACGTCGCTGCGATGCCGCACAACCCGCCCCCTTAGAAAGGAGGCGGATCGCCGGCCAGAGCGACGTCGCAGGGCAGGTAAGCCGTGTGACGGGGGAGCGCGATTTTGTGCGCGACGGGCAGTGATATGCCTGTGTCGCACAAACAATGGAGGCGGGTACGCTCGCTAGCGATATCGGTACCGATATCGCTACCGTGTAAAGCCCCCTTAAGTCACTCCTTTGTTGCCCTGGCGGTGTGCTTGGGATCATTATCATGCTGAAAGACGTGGCGGTGTGCTTGGGATCATTATCATGCTGAAAGACCCAGGCGCATTTTATCTTCAATGCCCTTGCTGATGGAAGGAGCTTTGCACCCAAAATCTCATGATACATGGCCCCATTCATTCGTTCATGTACACAAATCAGTCGTTGTGGTCCCTTTGCAGACAAACAGCCCCAAAGCATGATGTTGCCACCTCCATGCTTCATGGTAGGTGAGGTGTTCTATGGATGCAACTCAGCATTCTGTCTCCTCCAAACATGACGAGTTGTGTTTCTATCAAACAATTCTACTTTGGTTTCATCAGATCATATAACATTCTCCCAATACTCTTCTGGATAATCCAAATGCTCTCTAGCAAACTTCAGGCGGGCCCGGACATGTACTGGCTTAAGCAGGGGAACACGTCTGGCATTGCAGGATCTGAGTCCCTGGTGGTGTAGTGTGTTACTGATGGTAGCCTTTATTACAGTGGTCCCAGCTCTATGCAGGTCATTCACTAGGTCACCCGTGTGGTTCTGGGATTTTTGCTCACCGTTCTTGTGATCATTTTGACCACATGGGGTGAGATCTTGCGTGGAGCCCCAGATCGAGGCAGATTATTAGTGGTCTTGTATGTGTTCCATTTTCTTATTATTGCTCCCACACTTGATTTCATCACACCAAGCTTCTTGCCTATTCCAGATTCAGTCTTTCCAGCCTGGTGCAGGGCTACAATTTTGTTTCTGGCATTCTTCGACAGCTCTTTGGTCTTCACCATAGTGGAGTTTTGAGTGTGACTGTTTGAGGTTGTAGACAGGTGTCTTTTATACTGATAAAAACAAGTTTAAACAGGAGCCATTACTACGGGTAATGAGTGGAGGATAGAGGAGCCTTTTAAAGAAGAAGTTACAGGTCTGTGAGAGTCAGAAATCTTGCATGTTTTTAGGTGACTAAATACTTATTTTCCATCATAATTTGCATACCATAATAAATCAGACAGGGTGATTTTCTGGATTTGTTTTCTCATTTTGTCTCTCATAGTTGTGGTCTACCTATGATGTCAATTACTGGCCTCTCTCTCATCTTTATAAGTGGGAGAACTTGCACAATTGGTGGCTGACTAAATACTTTTTTTCCCCAATGTATATTCAATTCTGGACATCACATCTATGGTTTGATTTATTTGCCTGTGTGTATTGGATGGGTTGTTATCGACATCTGGTGAGAAATTCATGTCAATAGCACCTTTAGAAATATATTTACTTAGAAAATTGGTGACGTGTTCAATACTTATTTCATCCACTGTACATGATTATAGAAGTTGAGGCTCTACACTATAATAATGTGCAGGGCTGCACTGAGCTATTATGGCTCCTGAAGATAAAAAAATAGCAGTGTTCTCAAACCCTTTACTTTACACCCGCTATGCACCTTCCAAACTAAGCATTGAAAGTATAAATTATATTGATCTGTAACTGTGATATTTCAATAGATTACTTTGTTGGTTTCTGGAAAAATATCTCAAATGTAGATAATGCTTTTAGAGGTCTTCCGCTATCTGGCTACCCTTGATGTTGTCAATAATTATTATTTATCCTACATATATTTAGAATTGGAAGCTGTGTGAAAACTTGCCAGGATTTCAAAAATTGTCATTCTTGTGTATATTAAGGAGGGTGCACTTGAAGAAAACATTTTAGCCAAATGGGATCCGGAGACATAACCAACTTAGCGACAGAGACTCTGTCAACACAGATTGATTGTTCAAATCAAATATGGGTGCTCACTGCACCTTTGCCGTGGCCAAACATTTAAGTGCACCTTCCCACCTACATGTTTTCCATCTATTTCCACCTTTTGTGGCTCTATAAAGCTAGAGCTGTCAATTCAAAGAAGAGGGGTGTGGAGATAGATGAGAAACAAGGAGATGAGAATGTGCATTTAGATTTTTGGCCACACCAAGGGTACACTGAGTGCCTGTACTTGCTTTGAACAGTCATTCTGAGCTGACATACTCCCTTCATTTAAGGGTCAGAGGATAATGTCAAGATTTGTACTGATGGACCGGCAAAGCACAGTCAAGCTAATTGCAGCCTTTTACAATGCTGGTGGTCTAACTAACGTGTCTGACTGAACAACTTCTCGTCCCTTTGTGTGGACGCACTATAACAGCAGATAACCATTTCTGTCAAGGGAAAACAGAAAAACAGAGCTCCAAGGGGAAAGAGAGTCACAGAAATTCTATCACTGAAAAGGACAAAAATGTCCTGGTCACAATTTGGCATGAGCAAAATGAAACAATGAACCCTTCTTAAGGGGGCTTTACATGCAGCGAGCGAGATCCCTAGCGATGTCGCTGGTGAAAGCACCCGCCCCTGTCGGTTGTGAGTCATGGGCAAATCGCTGCTCGTGGCGCACAACATCGTTAGGACCCGTCACACGGACTTACCTGCCTAGCGACGTCGCTGTGGCCAGCGAACCGCCTCCTTTCTAAGTTTGTTCGGCGTCACAGCGGCGTCGCTAAGCAGCCGCCCAATAGAAGCGGGAGGGGCGGAGATGAGCGGGCGGAATATCCGGCCCACCTCCTTCATTCCTCATTGTGGGCGGCTGCAGGTACGGTGTTGTTCCTCGTTCCTGCGGTGTCACACATAGCGATGTGTGCTGCCACAGGAACGACAAACAACCTGCGTTCTCAACAATCAACAATTTTTTGAAAATGAACGACATGTCAACGATGGGCGATTTGGTGAGTATTTTCCATCGTTAACGGACGTTCGTTGGTGTCACACACAACGACGTCGCTAACGATGCCGGATGTGCGTAACGGAATCCGTGACCCTGGCGATATATCGTTATATCGATATATCTATACGTCATTGCGTGTAACGGGGCTTTTACTTGTCAATAGTCAGTCTTGTAGGGGTGGAGTAATCTTGTGGGGAATGTTTTCTTGGCACACCTTGGGTCTTCTGATTTTTGGGAATGAATGTTTGGACAGTAGGGCATTGTGGTCATCATGGCGGCTGTTCCTAGAAAATCACAGTGAGTTTTAATAACATTTAGGGCCTTCATAGTCCCCAAATCTTCATCCTTTACAGCATTTCTGCAAAATAGTAGATGGACTGTTGAGAGCACGTAAGTTCCATCCATTTGCTGCAATTATAAAAAGCTATCCTGTCTGCTGAGATTAACCCCGCCATGGGTATTAATATTATTATTATTGTTGAGAATGAACATTGTTAAGAACTTTAATTATGGATTGATGACCAAATTGGAAAGTAGGAACTTGGCTGTGATTCTAGAGACGTAAGTATTAGAATACGACATTTACCTTTAAAGGGGTTGTCCGACATTAGCTTAACAAAAATGTTTGAGTTTATCTGTGCTGTATTGTCATATAAATCACACCTACATTGTTATTTTTTGTTTTCTAACTTTTGTTCCTCTTGAATTATACCTTTATTCTCTGCAGCTTCTTGTTTACATTCAGCTCTAGCAAACTGACCACTTCCTGTGCAAAACCTCCCAGTCACAGCTGTCACCGCCCAGCCTCAGTGTCCAGCCCCACCCCAGTGTCCAGCCGCACCCTCTGCCCGCCCCCTGCACACATTCCCTGTCAGTATATTCTTCCCCAGCACCTGACCTGGTATCACTACAGCATTGCAAATAACAGCCCCACATCGGACTCTGCACCGTACACGCACACACATGGCTCTGCACCGTACACGCACACACATGGCTCTGCACCGTACACGCACACATGGCTCTGCACCGTACACGCACACACATGGCTCTGCACATGCACACATATGGCTCTGTGCCTCACACGCAAACATATGGCTCTGCACCGTACACGCACACACATGGCTCTGCACCGTACACGCACACACATGGCTCTGCACCGTACACGCACACACATGGCTCTGCACCGTACACGCACACACATGGCTCTGCACCGTAAAAGCACACACATGGCTCTGCACCGTAAACACACACACATGGCTCTGCACCGTAAACGCACACACATGGCTCTGCACACGCACACATATGGCTCTGTACCGCACACATATGGCTCTGTACCGCACACGCACACATATGGCTCTGCACCGTACACGCACACACATGGCTCTGCACACGCACACACATGGCTCTGCACCGTACACACATGGCTCTGCACCGTACACACACACACATAGCTCTGCACCGTACACGCACACACATGGCTCTGCACACGCACACATATGGCTCTGTACCGCACACGCACACACATGGCTCTGCACACGCACACATATGGCTCTGTACCGCACACGCACACACATGGCTCTGCACCGTACACGCACACACATGGCTCTGCACCGTACACGCACACACATGGCTCTGCACCGTAAACGCACACACATGGCTCTGCACCGTACACGCACACACATGGCTCTGCACCGTACACGCACACACATGGCTCTGCACCGTACACGCACACACATGACTCTGCACCGCACACGCACACACATGGCTCTGCACCGTACACGCACACACATGGCTCTGCACCGTACACGCACACACATGGCTCTGCACCGTAAACGCACACACATGGCTCTGCACCGCACACGCACACACATGACTCTGCACCGCACACGCACACACATGGCTCTGCACCGTACATGCACACACATGGCTCTGCACCGTACACGCACACACATGGCTCTGCACCGTACACGCACACACATGGCTCTGCACCGTACATGCACACACATGGCTCTGCACCGTAAACGCACACACATGGCTCTGCACCGCACACGCACACACATGACTCTGCACCGCACACGCACACACATGGCTCTGCACCGTACACGCACACACATGGCTCTGCACCGTACACGCACACACATGGCTCTGCACCGTACACGCACACACATGGCTCTGCACCGTAAACGCACACACATGGCTCTGCACCGTACACGCACACACATGGCTCTGCACCGTACACGCACACACATGGCTCTGCACCGTAAACGCACACACATGGCTCTGCACACGCACACATATGGCTCTGCCAGCCCCCCCATCCCCATCCCCATAGGGAACACATGTGGAGTACATACTCACCTGTCCTCGGTCCCCGCCGCTCCTGCACGTTCGTGCGCTGTCTGTGCTCTGTTCAGCACAGTAGTGACGTCACCGCTGTGCTGCAGATTGCACAGACAGCCGGAGGGACAGTGATGAGAAGCAGCGCTGCGCTGCTTCTCATCAGCACTTTCAAATGTACCGGCATCGGTGATCTGTGATGCCGGTACATTTGAATGTGCGATCCTGGGCAGGGGGCCCGGTGCTGGAGCTGACACCACGGCAGCTGCCGCCAGGCCCCGCCCCCAGGTCACGGACCCCCACAGCAGTGCAGGGGGAGGTTACTGGAGGTGCGGGGGAATGTGTGAGAGGGTGCAGGGAAGGGGGCGGTGACTCCTCGCACTGTAGACACCCAGCAGGGAGGTGACATGCTGCTCCACATTTGCATGTCAACATGGCCCTGCCCATGTAGACGTGCAAAGACCGGAAGCAGCAAAATCGCGGCAGGAGCGGTCACATGACCGCTCTGAGCCGGGGGAGAGGGGCTGACAGCAGGGCAGGTAAGTGGTCTCTATCTACTTACCTGCCCCAATGTAGCCCAATAGGGAAATAAAAAAAAAAAGTCAAAGAAGCCGGATAACCCCTTTAAGGATAGATTCACAAGGAAGGGAAATGCTGCAGATTTTCATTGCGGATTTGCGCACAGAATATGTGCATGGATTTACAGTACCAGTTATTTAGATGAGATATGAATCGACTTCAGAAAATAGACGTGTACTGAATTCTGCACCATATCCATAGCAAAATTAGTCTATTACACATGCAGATTATCTGGGTTTAAAGTGAATCTGTCAGTATATTTTTCCCACTTAATGGGGGAGCAGAATTGTGGAGAGGCAGAGACCCTGATTCCAGTCATGTGCCATTTACTGTGCTGCTTGCTCTAGTTTTGATAAAATCACTGGTTTATCAGCAAGAGATTATCACTAGAAGACTAGTAAACCTGATGCCAGGTAGTCCTCCATATTTATGAGAGCTCTATGACCCCACCCCCAGTACTGATTGGCAGTTTTCTGCCTCTGCACAGTGTATATAGAAAGCTGTCATCAGTGGAGTGGATGGGGTTATACACAGCTGAAATTAGAATCTCTATCCCTACATCATGCTGCTCTCAGATAGGTACAATAATCTTGGTGACAGACGTCTCACTGCTAACAAGTGAACAGAAGCCTTGGCTTGATTTGCACTCTGGACCCCTATGTTGAGCATTAAACCATTGAAGTCTAGCATGCTAAGCACATGCTGCTGCTCAGATACACTTAATCAAATGATCAATAGCTTACAAAGCCATAATAGGTCGGTCACTTGTATACAGCATGAATAATGCCCAGAGGTCTGAATCTCTTGACCAAGGGTACAAACCTAAATGGAAGGAGGTGAAGGGCTCTCTCTTAATTTAATGGAAAATAAATCAATCTACATTTATAATATAGGAGAACGTAAATGATCCTATTATTCAGAATTGGTGAGTTTTGTTCAAACTCTATTTTAGAAGTGTTCCACCAACCGGAGGTGCCTGATGTTTGTAACTGTATGGCTATACATTTCCATACTAGGGATGATCGAATACCTCAATTATTCGGCTTCGCAAATATTCTACGAATAGGTTGCCACTATGTGAATATTTGATGCGCAATGTAACTCTATGGGAAGCCCAAATAGTTCCGAATAGTTGTTATTCGGGTTTCCCATAGACTTACATTGCGCATCGAATATTCGCGAATAGTCGAATAGCGGCGACATATTCGGAAAATATTCGCAAAGCCGAATAATTGAGGTATTCGATCATCCCTATTGCATCCTTATACTTCTAAGTCCCATTGTAAAACAAAAAAAGTATACTGGCCCTTGTATGCCCAACGGAGTTTGCATATGTTTGGGTACATCAGCCTATAATTAGGTTGCGCACCCCAACATCTCCATTGACCATATAACACTAGTGCAGAGTGAACAAAGCCTACAGTATATCTTACTGGAATTACATCTTGCCTCTCAAATTTTCCAAATAGGTTTTTTTTCTACAAGTTCAAGCTATTGACATCTTTACTTGTTTTGTGCCCACACGCAACAGCTTCTGCTTAACCGGCCATGCCAGTCACATGAGTGAACTGCCTTGACACAACAACGAGTTCTTGATTGATTTACTTACATCATTCCTTGCCTTCCACAACTCTGTTAACTGAACTTAGCCCTCTTGAATTCTTCAAGGATACTGCACCTAGTCATTAGCCTAGTTAATTGGTTGCCGTTTTTGTTTAATTGGATTCCATTACAACCTCAGATTAAATAAAATAATTTTATGTTTTCCATGCCAACATTTATTTGATAAAGGTTCACCGTGCAGGTAATACAAGCCAAATTTCACAAATTCTAGGCTTATTTGCAACTGTGTACAGGTTTGACCCAGTAAGTGTTCCTTTGTCATGATTCCTCTGTGCAGAGTATCTTGCCCTGGACATGCTCTGCTGTGTTTTCTGGACTGCTGAGTTGGCAGGTTGATTGACTGTGCAGGATTCCATTCTGGTTCTGGGAGGTGTGTGCTCAGGTGTTTATCTTTCTGGTAATTGCCTTGTTTCTTTACTGAGCATGCTCCCCCAGACCATTGCCAGTTATACACTCTGGTTTGGTAGTTGTGCTGTTAACCTTTGCTTTGCTCTGATCTCTGTTTTCTAACCCCGGACTGTTACTTGACTTCTCTTTGATTGCTCCCTGCCTGCTCCCTGTTCTTGTCGTGACTTCTTGGCTTTTGACCTCGGACCGTTATCTGACTATGTCTTTGTTTTCTCCCTGAAGTTATTACGTTTCTTCATGGAATTCTGAACGCGGATTGTGACCTGACTACGCCTGAATTCTCCCTGTGTCCATACGTGTCCTCCTGTTACCAGACCCCAGTTTCTTGAATGCTCTTCTGTCTACCACCCGTAAGTAGTGGCTTGCATTACATCCTTGCTATTTATGTCAAAAATAGGAGTTTTAGTGGAATCTCCACATTTCTGTGTTGATTATAAGAGGAGACCAATTGTACATGGACGGTGAATGTGGTTTTAATCGACGTGTTTCAAAGTACATCAGTTGTATCTTGAGGAAGAAGTCAGAGTACTTTGAATCACGTCGATTAAAACCACATTCAACATCGATGTACAATTGGTCTCTTTTTGCAATCAGCACAGCAGGGTGGAGATTCCAATAAACTCCTATTTTCGCCATTAATCCTCTGACCATCGGTCCTGTGGATTCTGCAGCAGCTGTGACAAATTGTCATGCCAGATCATAATTTTGTGATTCACAACCCATCAAGATGGCTAATCTGACTCTTACTATCTAAGTTATATCAGATAAGACCTTATTGTGCTTATATTTCTCCATAGCTTCTATTTAGTGTCATAGGAATCAATGCTTTTCCATTGATGGTCACCTTTTGAAAATGTCTACAATATGCTCTATTTAGGTCTCCTTCTCGAAACTTCTGTATGACTTCTAGTCTTCGGGACATTACTATAGTCCAAATGATTTCAAGCTCTAGTGAAATCTTCTGATGGTTTTCTGCATAAGTAGAACTTATGAACCTATTTGGGCCTACAATCAGGTATCTCAAAGCTTGGGCCTACCAAAAGATCCTCTAATGTGCTGACCCTTGCATTTGGCTTACTATTATTGTAGTCCTGGAATACCCTGCCTCTGCGTATATACTAATAATTTTTCTTTATTATTAGCTTAGAAAAATAAAGAACATTTTGGGTTGAGAATGCATTCTTCTTAATATTATTAGACAGTGCCTTCGTATATTGAGAGTGGCTTTCCTTTTTTTCTCTGTATTCTGTGCTGGCATGTCTTGGCGCAGCTAACAATCTTTTTTTTTTTAATGGTTTTCTTTAGACATTTTGTATTTTTAGTGTGACTATGCCAATTTGACACCTCTGCTGTCCTTTCCACTGCCCCTCTGCCACCACCCCTTCATGTCCAGAGGTAGGAAACAGTGTCTTTCACAGGCTGCTTCTGTTTGCACCTGCTCAGTCTCCCAACGCTGTCTTGTGTGTGAGTGTGTGTGAGTGTGTCTCTGTGCGTATTGATTATTCCATTGTGCTGGGGAGAGAGAGAAGCTGTCTGTGAATGGATCTGGGAAAGAGAGGGGGAGAGGGAGAGGTGTCTCGGAGACTGTAAATCAATAGGAAAAGCCCTGTCCACACAGAGAAAGTACCTCACACCACAAAGACATTGATTTATTTTTTCCTAGTCTTCATCTTCCTTCTGTAAAGGGGGGAGCAAGAAAGCCCGAGAGAGAGAGCGAGAAAGAGAGAGGGAGAGAGAGAGGGAGAGACCGCCTCCTCAGCATCCCTCAGACACAGCTTTATCCTCTCGCACCAGCTAAGCTGTAAGTAGCATTGATTTTACAATCTATTCCTGTTTTTTTTTCCTCTCTCTCTTTTCGTCTCTCTCCCTCCATCTCTCTCCCTCTTTCTCTCATTTTGTGGCTTGTGGGTCAGAAGGCAATTGATTGAGGGGAGTAGATGGATGTATAGAAATTGACATATATATAATTCCACCCATTTACAGTTACATGCAGCAGCTCTATCTGCAATTACATTACATATGTGTGTGTATACTGATATATGTATGTACACAGCTATATACATACACATGTATGCACATACAGATTTGCATGTATGCGTTTGGCCATTTATGTATGTGTGCGTTATATGTATACGCTATATGTACAATTCTGCAATATCTTAGACTTTTATTTACAATCTCATGGTAGCATATAAAATAGTCAACATAAACCTTTCCTTTTCAGAAATGATATTTGTATACTTATCAAATATTATTTGATTTATTTATGTCCATACATTTCAATGCTTTCCCTATTTGTACATATTGGTATGTGCTATCATTTGTATTATTTCATCGATATGCATGTATACTGTATATACATATCATATAGAGGTCAGATCTAAAGAGTAATAACACACATGCACACACATGCATAAACATACACATGCACACATACATACACATATACTGTATATATGTGTATACATATACATATATATCTACCATATACATATGTATATATATATATATATATATATATATATATATATATATATATATATATATGTGTGTGTGTATGTATATCACATATATATCTTACTATCATACATCATTTTCTCCAGGGTTGTCGGGTGTATATACTGCTCATATATGCACACAATGAGACACATTTGTGCATGCTAAGGTTGCTTATAGCAGGTCTAGTTTCATTGAAGTGGTCAGATATTTGTAGGTAAACCCAGGACAGGGCCAGGGGGGAGCAAAGAGCGAGAGAGACTCTGAACGAGACCAGCAGCGGCCTGACAGTCCTTCACATCTGTCCTGTGACATCACAGCCGTTGTATGCTGGTGATTGACTGATGGGCCTCATCACATTACTGTGATGATAAGCGCCTTCACTACGCAGAGGGGGTGACATAAATTTAGTGATGTACATATGTATGATTATACAACCAGAGGCAGATTTTTACTATACGATGTATAAGATGAGCAATACAATGATGCCTGGGCTCTAAAGAAATATTATACAGTCGATGCTCATAATCCAGCCATCATTGCTTATGGTGAAAGGGTATGGGGAGTGGGTTGTACCAGAATAAGATTTATGTGCATATAGAAATGGTGGTATTCTGGATGTACACAGAATCTGTGGGAGGGATTAGATCTAGACTAAGGCAGTGCAATACTGAATAAGGTACAAATAATCAAACCACGGTGCAGATACACGCAGAGATAATGACGGTACATCACTTATACATCCGAAGGCTCTTATATATTTATACACATAGAGATAGATGGGGCTTACATATACACAAAGGCCAGGAGGGTCATCTATATACAATGACATAAAAGGAGGGGGGGGTGAAATTATATGCAGAGATGCATGAATAACAAGAGAGGCCTATAATAAGCGTGACCTGTCCCTGTGTACATTCAGATATACACAAACATAAGTCGAGCATGGTTTAATGTTGGAAAGGGAGACAAAAAAAAACATGGAAGGAGATTCAGATCTATAGAAATAGAAATACCGATAAAGGCTCGGGTATTCACAAAGTCAAGCGCTGCAAAATAGACCCATTTATATGCCGAGTAAGGGATCCTGTATATTCCGCCACAACCATATCATTTCAAATATAGTAGGTTCAGCTATACAGAGAGATGCCGGGGGAGGAAGGCTTTACCAAAAGACAACAGCTGCATGAAATATGGCTTATATGTATAAATGAGCAAGATTCCCAGGGGCATACAGCAAGATAAAAATGCCACAATATACAAATAATACGATAATAACATACAAGATAAAAATGCAATAGTATACAAATAATACGATAAGAACATACAAGATAAAATGCCATAGTATACAAGTAATACCATAATTACAAGACAAAATGCCACAATACACTAATAATACAATAATAACATACAAGATAAAAATGCCATAGTATACAAATAATACGATAATAACATACAAGATAAAAATGCCATAGTATACAAATAATACAATAATAACATACAAGATAAAATGCCATAGTATACAAATAATACAATAATAACATACAAGATAAAATGCCATAGTATACAAATAATACAATAATAACATACAAGATAAAATGCCATAGTATACAAATAATACAATAATAACATACAAGATAAAAATGCCACAGTATACAAATAATACAATAATAACATACAAGAATAGAATGCCACAATATATAATGGTAAGGCCCAATGTCAATATAATAACACTGAGCTATTGGTAATATATAAAATATTGTGGGAGGTTCAAGTGAAGGAGGCCATGCAGAGCGGAAGGGATACAAAGACATTCATATGGATATCTAAAAATGTGATATAGAGAAATACTTAAATATTCATTGAAATAATGACCAATAGTATAAAAATTATCTGTTTCCAGATGTAAAAAGATGTGTTGTCATAGGCTTCCATAATAAATATAGAGTAGTACAAGGTCGTTAGCTAAATGGATATATGAAATGTTACAATGAATAGCTTTACAATTATAATGTATAGATTATGATATGCATCGTTAAAAACCAAATAGTTAGATTTAAGATACTCAAACAACCATTATTGTAGTCTGGGCGGGGAGACTCGTATATGTACAGATTTGTGGTTTGGCCTAGGTCCTGGCACAGAGTACCTGCTCATCATTTTGTGCAGCAATGCCATATAGATAAATACATAGTATATCACAAAAGTGAGTACACCCCTCATATTTTTGTAAATATTTTATTATATCTATTCATGGGAAAACACTGTAAATATGACAATTTGATACAATGTAAAATAGTCAGTGTACAGCTTGTATAACGGTAAATTTGGTGTGCCATCTAAATAACTCAACACAGCCATTAATGTCTAAACCACTGGCAACAAAAGTGAGTACACCCATAAATGAAAAAAGTCCAAGTTGTGCTTAATTTTACCTTCCCACTGTCATGTAACTCATTAGTGTTATTAAGTATCAGATATGAATGGGGAGCAGGTGTGTTAAATTTGATGTTATCGCTCATACACTCTCTGATACTGGTCACTGGAAGTTCAATATGGCACCTCATGGCAAAGAATTCACTGAGGATCTGAAAAAAAAAAGAATTGTTGTTCTATATAAAGATGGCTTAGGGTATAAGAATATTGCCAGTACCCTGAACCTGAGCATGGTGGCCAAGACTATGCAGCAGTTTAACAAGTCAAGTTCCACTCAGAAAGGCCATGCCATGGTCGACCAAAGGAGTTGAGTCCACATGCTTAGAGCTTGTTTTTTCAAAATAGACGTATCAGTGCTGCCAGCATTGCTGCAGAGGTTAAAGACGTGGGGTCAGCCTGTCAGTCCTCAGACCATACACCGCACACCGCATCAAATTGATCTACATAGCTGTCCTCCCAGAAGGAAGCCAGTTCTAAAGATGATGCACAAGAAACTCCGCTAACCATTTGCTGAAGGCAAGCAGACTAAGGACATGCATTACTGAAACCATGTTCTGTGGTCTGATGAGACCAAGATAAACTTATTTGGTTCAGATGGTATCAAGCATGTGTGGCGGCAACCAGGTGAGGAGGACAAAGACAAGTGTGTCTTGCCTACAGTCAAACATGGTGGTGGGAGTGTCATGGTTCGGGGCTGCATGAGTGCTGTCGGCAGTGGGGAGCTACAGTTCAGTGAGGGAACCATGCCAATGTGTACTGTGACATACTGAAGCAGAGCATGATCCTGTCCCTTTGGAAACTGGGCTTCAACAACAGTATTCCAACATGATTATGACCCCAAACAGACCTCCAAAATGACCACTGCCTTGCAAAAGAAACTGAGGGTAAAGATCCTGGACTGACCAAGCATGTTTCTAGACTTAAACCCTATTAGAACATCCTCAAATGGAAGGTGGTGGAGTGCAGGGTCTCTAACATCCACCAAGTCTGTGATGTCGTCTTGGAGGATGGAAGAGGATTCCAGTGGCTCCTGTGAAGCTCTAGTGAACTCCAGGCACAAGAAAGTTAAGACAGTGCTTGAAAATAATGGTGACCCCAAAAAATATTGACACTTTGGGCACAATTTGGTCATTTTCACTTAGAGGTGTACTCACTTTTGTTCCCATTGGTTATGACAAAAATAGCTGTGTGTTGAGTTATTTAGAGGGCACACCACATTTACCTTGTAATACAAGTACACTGACTACTGTACATTGTATCAATGTGTCAGATCTTCAGTGTTGTACCATGAAAAGATATAATAAAATATTTACTTTAACAAAATTATTACAAAAATGTCAGGGGCGTCTTATGTAATATACTGTATATATACATATATTGTCTCCTAAATTAAATAATGTATTTAACGTGACCGCACACGTCATATATAACATCCAGAAAAGCTGAGCTCATCTGTTTTTACAGACTGATGTTCTTCTATATAAATGACTGATAAGGGAGAGACAATCTGTCAAATGTTAATCAGTCACATCGGTTGTTGGCTATAACCTGAAGTTATACAATCTGCTTTTCCAAAAAGAAATGGGGCAATTTATTAAGCTGAATGTGCCCCAATTCTGGATCAGTATGCAGCAAAAAAAAAACAAAAACGAAGTACCGTACTCACTTTTGGAAGATTTATTTTGTGTTTTTGACACTTTTTGTGCCACACTAGATTTTTTAAACTGTCTAGAAAAGGAATAATGGCTTAGCGGAGTCTTAAGCGGGCTTTACATGCTGCGACATCGCTAGCCGATGCTAATGATGGCGAGCGTGATAGCACCCGCCCCTATCGTTATGCCGATATGTGAAGATCGCTGCCGTAGCGAACATTATCGCTACGGCAGCGTCACACGTACTTACCTGCTCGGCGACGTCACTGTGACCGGCAAACCGCCTCCTTTCTAAGGTACGCTCGGCATTACAGCGACGTCACTAAGCGGCCGCCCAATCAAAGCTGAGGGGCGGAGATGAGCGGGACGTAACATCTCGCCCACCTTCCTTCCTTCCTCATTGCTGGTGTGTGGCAGGTAAGGAGAGGTTCCTCGATCCTGAGGCGTCACACGTAGCGATGTGTGCTGCTGTAGGGACGAGGATCAACTTCGACCAAGCGACAGCAGCGATAATTGGGAGAGGACCCCCATGTCAACGAGGAGCGATTTTGGACGTTTTTGCAACGATCCAAAATCGCTCCTAGGAGTCACACACAACGAGATCGCTACAGCGGCCAGATGTGCGTCACAAAATCCGTGACCCCAACGAGATCGCTGTAGCGAAATCGTAGCGTGTAAAGCCACCCTTACAATGCACCAAAATGCACCAAAAGCTTGGCATAAAATATTGGTGTAGAATAAGTCAATCAAGAGGTGGGGTAAGAAAGAGGAAGAAACCTTGTTTGTTTTTAAACTATTTAAAGGGAATCTGTCGCCAGGTTTTTCCTCCCCCATCTGAGAGCAGCATAATATAGAGACAGAGACCCTGATTCCAGTGATGTTTCACTTACTGAGCTGTTTGCTGTCATTGGGATAAAATCAATGTTTTCTCTGCTGCAGATCTAGCAGTTATACAGACCTCATGAATATGCTGGACTACCTGGCAGCACGGCAAATAGTCCTCTAATGATGATCTACTGCTGATTAACCAGTGATTTTATCAAGACTAAAATAAGCAGCCCCGTAAGTGACACATCGCTGGAATCAGGATCTCTGCCCATACGTTAGGCTGCTTTCAGATTAGGTGGCAAAAACCTGGTGAGAGATTCCCTTTAATGCAACAATCAGTCTGTTCCAATGCATTTTTTTTTGCTTCTCTTTCATTCTTCTCAAGTCCCTAATATTTTACTGTGCATAGTCAGTCCTTTTGGGCAAGCTACTTATAGGACGTAATTCTGGCAGCTATGTGAAATCCCATATTGGGGTTTAATGTATGCCTGAAGGGCCAGTTACACTGGACAGTTATAATGATCATTAATTTGTTCCTATACAACAATGATGATTGCTCAGAAAGTGTGTACTACTGTTGGTGACAACTGTAAATGTACATGACACTCATAGTGACATTAATTACACAATAGTAAGCTCACAGACTTTGGGGTTGCCGTTGTCTAGTAATGGTGACTGTGTGCCAAGAGCGGCCACCCCCAGAATTGTCCCTAAATAGGACAGCCACTATGAAAAAAATGTCATACGCTAGTATGAACCAGCCTAAAATCAGGTGTAACCATTAGGGAGGCTGCAGCGTTCACACAAACGCCAATCACCCGATTAGCGGGGGTGGCGGGGGCCAGACTCCCCCCAAGCTAATTTTGGAATGCTATACGAAGGATTTGCTATCAATTTTAATTATCTGTGCAACTAATCCCTTTAATATCAGTGTGGTTGCAGGTTGTTAGGCCCCACTGATTTCAAATGTATAACCTTACAGATTGTGACTTTTTATTTGTTTTCTATGTTTTTCTTGCTTATTTAATGCCAATATTCCACAACGAATTACATTCATTGTCATCACTCATGGTTCCCATTGGGAAACCCATTCAAACACAGTGAGAACATGCAAACTGTCAGCTTGCCGCCCATTTTGCTGCCCATTTTTTACCATTTGCAATCAATATGCTCTGAATATTACATACAACTCCACAAATATAAGGGACTGCACTTCCATGTAAATACGCTGTTCAGCCATAACATTATAAGCATTGACAGGCGTAGTCAATAGGAAGTTTTCACAATGGCACCTGTCAAGGGGTAGGATATATGAGGCAGCAAGTGAACACTCAGGCCATGATGTTGATGTGTTGGAAGCAGGAAATATGGACAAGTATAAGGATTTAAAGAGGTTGTCCACTACGTTAACATTGATGGCCTATCCTTAGGATAGGTCATCTATGTCTGATCGGCTGGGGTCCGACACCCTGCACCCCCGCCGACCAGCTGTTTTCAGTCCCGGTGGCAATAGCAGGCAGCTCGGAATATTCAATTGCGGAGCTGCCCTGTCTTCTGATAGCGGTTACTGCCAGGTTCTGCAGATCCGCCTCCCATTCAAACTAATAGGAGGTGGATGAGCACTACCCAGCCGGCGCTATTAGAAAACGGGCTAGCTCCAGAACTGAGCATTCCCAACTGCCTGCTGCCATCACTGGGACCGGGAACAGTTGTTCGACATTGGTGCAGGGTGTTGGACCGCTGGTGATCAGACATTGATGGCCTATCCTAATCCTAAGGATAGGCCATCATGTAAAAATAGTGGACAACCTCTTTAAGCATCTTGGCAACAATAGAACAGCTTGACTACTTCTTAAACTAAAAGGCTGGCTTCCCCAGCATGCCCCCCCCTTTACAAGAGCCAAATAGTGATTGTGAGACGACTGGGTCAGAGTAGGTCTTGTGATAAGTTCCTGGTACATAGTGCCTATTGAAAGTCATACAATAAGTATCAACCAATGACGGCATCATAGCCACCCAAGGTTCATTGGTGTGTGTTTGGGTACAACAGCTTGTGCATCTTATCTCACCCCATAAAAGACCAACTGAAACTCAAATTGCTAAATAATTTAATTATGGCTAAGATAGAAACACGCCAGAACATAAAGTGCATTACAGCTTGTTGTGTATAACCAGGCGTGCCAACAGTCTGGTCATAGTGTCTATGCTGACCACTGCCACCTCCGAAAGAAGCTGCAATGGACATGTAAATATGATACATGGACCATAACGTATGTGAAAAAGGCAATCATGTTTTCTTATACATCGTGTAGCCAAACCTGGCATGCGTCATCTCGAGAGAGAAAGGATGAAATGAAGCCATGATGCACTGTGAAAGGAAGGTAACCTTGGGTCTACGCATTTATGTGGATGTTACTTTGACAGGTGCCACTTATCTAAACAAGTACACCCATTCTAGATTTCAATGTGTTGCCTTGGCCTCTTCATTCCCTATGGAGTCTGTGCCTCAATGGGCTAGAGTTGCTTTGGCAACAATAAGTGGGATTTCATCTTATTAGTCAAGTGGTTTTACTGTTCTGGAAGATCATTGTAGAGGTATGTATAAAGGAGACTCGTCTATTCACACGGACAAGCTGAGGAAGGGTATGGTAAGCTTGCAAACACTCAGTCTACCTTAAGACATACAGACTTTACCATGAATGCTTCATCATGTTGATAGTAAGGATTCAGATCCATTGAGAAAAAAATAGTAGTACGGTCTTATGGAGGAAACATATAGCAGGACCAACAGTGAGTGCATTGAAGCCCTTTTGCTAAGGTGTACACGTGTGCTGACCCTTATTTTTCACAACACCCCTTTAACGTGTGTCACCCCATTTATAGGTGCATTAAAGCATGTTATGCACTATCCATAGGTGAACATTACTAAAGAAATGGTTGTACTAAAGAGCTCAGTGACTTTGTCATAGGCCACATAAGCTTCCAATATGGGAGAATTCAACCCTTTCACACTACTTTACCAATCACTGTGTTCCGTTATTTTGACACCAGGGTTTAATAAGCGTCATTATCAGAACCTGTTAAAGGGAACCTGTCACCAGATTTAATGACTATAAGCTGCAATCACCACCAGTAAGCTCTTATACAGCATTCCAGAGCACTGTATATAGGAGCCCAGACCGCGCTGTATAACGTAAAAACATTTTTATAATACTCACCTAGGGGACAGTCCAGTCTGATGGGTGTCGCTGCTCTCCGGACCAGCGCCTCCTCTCTGTGGTGATCGCGATCCTCCTGCTCCTGAGGCTCGTGTGCATGACGCATCCTACATCATCCACATAGGCCAGCATTGTGGTCCTGCGCAGGTACACTTTGATCTGCCCTGCTGAGAGCAGATCAAAGTATTGTAGTGCACATGCACGGGCGGTCTTTAAACATTCCTGGTGCCTGTGCATTACAGTACTTTGATCTGCCGTCAGCAGAACAGATCAAAGTGCGCCTGCGCAGGACCGCAATGTCAGCCTGTGTGGATGATGTAGGACACGTCATTCACACTGGGCTGGGTAGAAGGAGGATGGCGATCGTTGTAGAAAGGAGGCGCCAGACCTGTGACCAACAATGCCCATCGGACCGGAGAGCAGCGACACCCATCGGGCCGAACCACCCCCTGGGTGCGTATTATAAAGGTGTGTTTTACGTTATACAGAGCGGCCTGGGCTCTTATATACAATATTCTGGAATGCTGTATATAATGGCCCACTTGTGGTGGCCGCAGCTTATAAGGGAAAATCCTGACAAGTTCCCTTTAAAGATACTGTTCTGTAGCTTCAGACAAGACTGCTTGTCAAGCAGTATAAAATGTGGTCGGGTTGAATTATGGGGTTAATGCATGAACTTGCAGACAGCTAGTTAATTACTTAGACCCTTGTATACCAACTTCTATGTGGATGATCAGAACAAGCAGCGCCGTGTCAAGAGGCATTAGCGATACACCGGCCACATTGGTAGTGAGAAGATCTTTCTACCTGGAAAAACTTCCAATCTCCACCCCATACTAATTTCTTATTGCTGCCATTATGATGCCTCAAACTAAAAAAGATATCTACCCTTAATGCGATTCATTCATCTCTCATCGCTGTAATTCCTTCCTATTGCTCCAGTGTGCGCTGTATGCAAAGGCTCATTTACACATAGCAATTATCGTTAAGATCTGGGAGATCATGAGGGTTCATAACGATAATTGCCCAGAGTAAACGCGAAATGATCAGCGCAAAGCGATTGGCAAACACATTCATTCATGCTTGGGAAAATATTCTTGTTGTCACTACGTTACATGTAGCATGTACATAGTCATCCTCTTGTTACCACCATTCCTTTCTGGATATATCCATGCAACTTCCAATTCCGATGTCAGCCATTGCTAATCTCTGGTATGAAGTGTTGGACTCTGTGAAAACTTTTCTTAATAAATGCTTTTGTAAAGGGGTTATCCACCTTTGGAGATATATTTTTTATATTTATTTACTTCAATTCATGTATTTGGCGCTAAAAATAATTTTGCAGTTGGGTTTGTCACATTTTTTCACCATTTTACTTTTACAGGCTCTTTGTTTCTCTTTGCATCCAACTTTCATGTGGTTTATTATCATAAATCTATTTAGAGCAGGTCAGAAAAAGAGAAATAACAGTTAAAAGCTCCCACACAGACCGTCAGTATGAGCTCACTGATGGATTCTCAGTTAACTCAGCAGCCTGCAATAGACTGTGCAAAACAGTGGCTATAGAAGGCATGTGGTACAACATTTTAAATGAAAAAAAATAGCCATTTGTATTTTTATTAGCCTCAAATACATACATTTAAAGAGTTACTGTCACCAGGTGAGAAGTGAGCAGTTTTGGTTCTTATTTTAAACCCACTGCTTCCCTGAGTACTCTACTTTTTGTTTTCTTTAAATTCATCATACCTTTCTGGAGATATGAGCCTTTTTGTTTAGTGCTATTTGTTATGGGCTTTTTAAAGGGGGTGTGGCTCACAGACTTCTCTAGGCATGTGTCTTTAGGATGCTCTATATTATTACCCTATGAGCCCTGCCCCCTTTCTAAAGACCATAAAATTAGCACTAAATAAAAATGCCCATATCTCTAGTACCAAAACTAAAAGAAACCCCAAATACTCAGGGAAAGCAGTGGAAATAATATAAGAGCAAAAACTGGCCCCTTTTGACCTTGTGACTGGTGCCCTTTAAGTGTCAAATAAACCTAAAAAGTTGCCAAAGTTCCCACCTCTTTAATGCTAGAAATGAGACTTGCAGGTGTCACCCACAGCATGCGGAGATGTTGATCTAAGGCCTCTTTCACACGTTCGTGAAAAACCACGCATGTTTTTCACGGACGTGTCAGAGGTGCGTTTTGCCCTCCGTGAGCCATGTTTATGGGCTACGTGTGTTCTCCATGTGTTATCCGTGATAACACACGGAGAACGGGAACTTTCTACTCACCTGTCCCTGGCGTCGCTGTCCGTGGTGCTGAACTTCGGTCTCCGGTCCTGCCGACTCCCCGCTGCTGCTACTTCCAGCCGCAGTGAAGTGAATATGCAATGAACATAATGAGCGGCAGTCGGCAGCAAGTGACAGCAGCGGCAGAGACAGGAGGGCTGGGGAAGGTGAGTAAAGTTTGGGGTTTTTTTTCTCACAGACACATGTCTTTTCTCCGGTGCGTGTCACACGGAACACATCCATGTGGTCCGTTTGCATTACGTGTGACACGTTTGCATTCCGTGTGACACCCGTGATGCCGGAGAGAAAACGGACATGTTGCCGTGAGAAACACACGGACACACATAAGTACGGAACGGTCACACGTTCCGTACAAAAATACGCGTGTCCAAAACCATAGGAATACATAGGTCTACGTGTGTACGTGTCTCCGGTACGTGAGAAAACTGCCAAACACGTACCGGAGGCACGTACGTGTGAAGTAGCCTAACACAGCTAGAACAGTTTGGGTCTTATAATGATTCTCCAGTTTTCACTGGGGTCCTCCTAGGACATTTTATTAGAATAACCAGGACCAGTGACTTATCTTCTCATTCTGCGCTCCTTAATCCTGAGAAATTCTACTGCCCTAAATCTTGTCAGATATGGGCCCGAGCAGCATGAGCTCCTTGATTAAGAAACTTGTCAGTAGCTAAGAAGATGTTAAGAAATATCAGCATATAATGTGCAGTGACATTTATTTTCAATTAAGCCCAATCTAAAGAGCTTTGGTGATTTTCTGACCATCGGTGATTTTCTGATTTTTGCTGTGACAAATTCCTACATATGAACTTGTCAGAACCTTGTGTGATATGGATAAATTCACTATATGCCCCCCACTTTCAGGGTTTCTGTGGTGACATTCTGTGTCCTCCTGAAAGTGGCTGCCGTGGCATCAGTACATTCACATTAGTGCCAGTTATGGATCATATGTAATTGGTAATCTAAAGTCATCGGGGCCTGTAATTGAATGTACACGTTAGGCTGGACTGTCTGCTGTCATTTCTCAATAATTGCTACTATTTACAAGGAACCAACAGGACATACACCATTTTATTCTGCACCGCCATGTACTTCATATGTACTTAACTTTGATCAGTCATCACCAGCCATTTTCTCCTTTATGATTTAAAAGGCTACATTTCACATATTTTTTACTATATACAGTGCCTTGCGAAAGTATTTGGCCCCTTGAATTTTTCAACCTTTTCCCACATTTCAGGCTTCAAACATAAAGATAAAAATGTTAATGTTATGGTGAAGAATCAACAACAAGTGGGACACAATTGTGAAGTTGAACGAAATTTATTGCTTATTTTAAACTTGTTTAAAAAAATAAATAACTGAAAATTGGGGCGTGCAATATTATTCATCCCCATTAAGTTAATACTTTGTAGCTCCACCTTTTGCTGCGATTACAGCTGCAAGTCGCTTGGGGTATGTCTCTTATCAGTTTTGCACATCGAGAGACTGAAATTCTTGCCCATTCTTCCTTTGCAAACAGCTGAGTAAGTTTGTTTGGATGGAGAGCATTTGTGAACAGCAGTTTTCAGCTCTTTCCACAGATTCTCGATTGGATTCAGGTCTGGACTTTGACTTGGCCATTCTAACACCTGGATACGTTTATTTGTGAACCATTCCATTGTAGATTTTGCTTTATGTTTTGGGATCATTGTCTTGTTGGAAAACAAATCTCCGTCCTAGTCTCAGGTCTTTTGCAGACTCCAACAGGTTTTCTTCAAGAATAATCCTGTATTTGGCTCCATCCATCTTCCCATCAATTTTAACCATCTTCCCTGTACCTGCTGAAGAAAAGCAGGCCCAAACCATGATGCTGCCACCACCATGTTTGACAGTGGGAATGGTGTGTTTAGGGTGATTAGCAGTGTTCCTTTTATGGCAAGCATATCGTTTGGCATTGTGCCCAAATAGTTTGATTTTTGTTTCATCTGACCAGAGCACCTTCTTCCACATGTTTGGTGTGTCTCCCAGGTGGCTTGTGGCAAACTTTAAACAACAGTTTTTATGGTTATCTTTGAGAAATGGCTTTCTCCTTGCTACTTTTCCATAAAGGCCAGATTTGTGCAGTGTACGACTGATTGTTGTCCTATGGACAGACTCTCCCATCTCAGCTGTAGATCTCTGCAGTTCATCCAGAGTGATCATGGGCCTCTTGGCTGCATCTCTGATCAGTCTTCTCCTTGTTTGAGATGAAAGTTTGGATGGACGGCCGAGTCTTGGTAGATTTGCAGTGGTATGATACTCCTTCCATTTCAATATGATCGCTTGCACAGTGCTCCTTGGGATGTTTAAAGTTTTGGAAATCTTTTTGTAACCAAATCCGGCTTTAAACTTCTCCACCACAGTATCACGGACCTGCCTGTTGTGTTCCTTGGTCATCATGATGCTTTCTGTGCTTTAAACAGAACACTGAGACTATCACAGAGCAGGTGCATTTATACGGGACTTGATTACACACAGGTGGATTATATGTATCATCATCAGTCATTTAGGACAACATTGGATCATTCAGAGATCCTCAATGAAATTCTGGAGTGAGTTTGCTGTTTTTATTGATAATTTTGCTTTTTTTTATGGAAATCAAACATTTGATGGGTGATGACCATTGTGGAACATCTTTTATTTGAACTTTGTGTTGTGCCCTTATAATAATAATATTCACTTATATAGCGCCATTAATTCCATAGCACTTTACATATATTATCATTACAGTCCCCATTGGGACTCACAATCTAAATTCCCTATCAGTATGTCTTTGGAGTGTGGGAGTAAACCGGAGAACCCGGAGGAAACCCACGCAAATATGGGAAGAAGATAAAATCTGCTATCCCTTGTAGAAATGTACCATGTTTCCCAAAAAATAAGAAGCTGTCATATTTTTTTTTTTGCCCTGAAAAATGCGTTGGGGCTCATTTTCGGAGTATGGCTTATTCTCGGGGAAATACGGTTGGGAGAAAGTTTACCCATAAAAAAATACAGATTTTCCCCCAGGAGAATAATACATACCAGTCCCCGGGCATCTCCATCGCTCCCAGATCCTCCTGTGATCTTTAGAGGGTGCTCCCAGCAGGTATGCTCCAAGCGGTCCTCCCCTGCTTCTGACCAACACCCACACACTTCAGATCGCCCACACACTCACCACATCTGTCGATACCAAGCAGAGAATCCTGGGACACAGTGCTGTGGAACGCATAAAGGACCTGTGGTTGAACACATCGATGCATTCCACCACTGGGTCCTCTATGCATTCCATTGCTGCTCCAATGCACTGCGTCCCAGGATTCTCTGCCAGCCGGAAGCAATCTGTACCGCCAGATGTGGTGAGTGTGTTCGTGCGATCTAATGTGTCTGAGTGTGCGATCTGATGTGTCGGTGTGCAATCTGATGTGTGTGGGTGTGCGATCTGATGCGTGTGGGTGTGCAATCTGATGTGTGTGGGTGTGCAATCTTATGTGTGTGGGTGGGTGTGCGTTCCACTGCAGGTCCTCCTGTTCGGCGTCTGGTGAGGTGAGTATGATTGTGGGGTCTTTTGCCTTCTTTCTTTTGGGGGTGTGTGTGCTTTCTATAAATGAAGTGTCCTGTAACTTTTTTCGCTGTATGGACACTTCATTATTGAACCGCAACTAAGGCTTATTTTCGGGGTAGGGGTTATATTTAAGCCTTACCCCGAAAAGGCTGAAAATTTTTGCTAGGGCTTATTTTTGGGGTAGGTCTTATTTTCGGGGAAACACTACATTATGTTTTATTACGTCCCACTATTATATATAGACATCTCGGAATATCAAATCATCAAAGAAGCAGTAGCACAATTATGGTTATTTTTGTTCCATTTGAAAATTAACAAGGAATAATTAAACAATTGCAATGTTGGAAGGTCTTGGATCTTTAGAAGGTAGATATAGCTCACTGTGCAGGATTATTGGCCCAAGCAAAATGTCACAAAATTTATGGTCAACTTTACTGCAGTTAAACAATGACTGCTTCCAAATTGATTGTAGCCATTTAACAATCATGCCAATGTGTAGGCACGGTACTAAATTATAACTGTGGAGCGGTAGATGAGAACTCCGGGAAGGTGGGTCAAGTGAGGGATCAGGAACGAGGGCATAAAGAATGGGCTGTGAATAAAGTGAAATGCATACATAGAAATATTAGACGCTTCTTTGTTAAACATTACTCTGTAATATATATATATATATATATATATATATATATATATATATATAGTAAATATATATATACTGTGTATATATATATATATATATATATATAGTAATATTGTTGACAGGTAGAAATGTCGGAACGTGTTTTTTTTATCATTTACGGTTTAGGGGGCAGGAGAAGGTTTTAAATTGTTTCTAATCATTTTGTAAATAGATTATACAGTAATTTCAATGAATATTTTGTATTTGTAATGGATCAAATTTCTACAAACAATGTAGAAAATACATGAAAATAACAGCACAGTTCTTCCTTTGTTACTGTCTATTGGCTTTGTCTATCACTTGGCAATGGTCATATATGTAAAAGACCGAGGTGTATATGCCCACAAATCACTAATGGATATTGCTGATACTTTATTCACCTAATATTAATATTCCACAACACCATACAACTAGTCAAACAGATTTATTGCACTTTATTTTTCTCTCCTTGGCATTGAATTTGCAACACCAAGAAGAAAAATGTGGTGAAATTATGGAAATCACAGGATCAATAATGTTAATCATTTTAAAATCTTTACATTTTTTTCATCATTTACATAACTTCTCAATTTATTCAATATTGAGTACATGACAGCTATGCGCAGAAATACATGCTTTTACGTACCGTGTGTTATCAATGAGTTTATTACTGGTTGTCTAAGGAAAGTTTTGTCACTTGGGCACACAAATCATCAAGATCCACTGCTGTCAGCTTCCATTGCAATTTCCATCCAATGACGTCCCAGATGTGCTGGATGGGAGACAATTGCGAGGACACTGCAGGCCATGGTAGCACATTTAGGTCACACAGGCTGATCACAGTAACACAAGCAATGTTCAGCCTGTTGTGTTGAAAAATAGCTCCTTGGACAGTTTGGCGAAATTGCCATGCCACTGCTTCCACAACCAAATCATTGTACTACCGAGCTGTTTGTGTACATGGAAAAAACACTAGAGGGGTCCAGCTAACATTATGCAACAACACAAAAATTCTGGTAGTTAAACCATGATGATTCCTTTTGCCATTGCCCAAGTAGTCTCTAGACCAATCTCCGGCAACAGTTAGATGCAAAACTCATTGTTATAGAGGATGGACCACCGTACCAACCTCCTTTGCCGTTTTGCTCTGCACTATGATAGCTTTAGCGAGTGGTGCTGTGAGGTCAATGAAGCATCTGTAGCTGGATGTCTGGCTTGTCACTCATTTTGTGCAAAAACCTGATGGTTTATGTGGACACTGATACTTTATGCTTGGTATGTGATGTCCAATTTCACTTATAGTACCAAATGGATCAATTGAGGAACCAGTGGTACGGTCATTTCTACAAGTATCCCAGTAGTTGTTTTTCTACACTACTTTGAACACCTTGAGTGACCTACATGTGCTATCATGGTCTACAGCATCTCCGGACTTGTTTCTTATTGAGCTTATTTGGAATGTCATTGGTCGGCATTTGCACAGGGAGCTGAAAGCAGTGGATCTTGATGATTTGTCTGCACAAGAGCATTCAGCATGGCAGAACATTTCAAGACAACCATTAATATCCTTATTAATAACATGTAAAGGTGTGTTTCCCTTTTTTCATCCTTTGGATATCATTAACATGTCTATCAATTGTGTGATTTCTATAATTTCAAAAGTGGTTTATATGTTCTCAATTTGCCCAAACCTATAAAAACCTAAACAAAAGCTATATTAGAAAGAACAGTGAAGGTTTACCCATCATTTCTGATTCTTTTTTTTCTTCTTCTTGCAATCAAGTGTAAATATACTAAGAGATCTACAAAGCTAAGAGCAGGAATACAGAAAAGAAAAGAGGTGGCGCAAGAGAGTAGAAATCTAAAATACAAAGGGCTTCAAATGAACCAGAAGTTAATTCATCAAAGAGGTTTTCGGTGAACATCTACTTCCTATGTTATTCTATTGGATTTATTCATCAAACACTGAGGGTCTTTGCTCTACAGAGAAATACAGGAAGGAGTCTCTGCTCCCATTAGAGAAATAAGAAGCTTTGATGGTTAGACTGCAAAGAAAGGTTTACAGATAAGGATGGAAGAAGTTTTAGGAGTAGAAATGACTTAAGGCCAGGTTACTTTTTCCGTTGTCGTGTAACACATGCTACTACACAGAAAAAAAAACATTACTGACCACAGAACTATCTTCTATTCCATTTTGGCACTTGGTGTGGCACCATCTTACATGATTAGCCCCCTCTTAAAGAAGCACTCCCACCATCTTTCTAAATGTAGTGTACTGTATGTGGATCTAAAATACCGATTGTCATCTTCCCTAGTTTCCAGCTTCACTGTGATCCTTATATGTCTCATGTGATCACTCCTATTCTTTGTTGGCTCATACAGACACCGTTGTGTGGGCTGGTGATATTTGCACCAATGTAAGCTTATGGTTCCTCAGAACAAGGCTCCATAGACTTATATTGTGCAAGTTATTTCCACTTCACACAGAAACTGCTGTGCGATACAACCAGTCATCTGATCCAGAAGAAGAGTGGAGCGGCGCTGGAAACTGGAGAAGACAGCAATCAGTAAGTATTTTCATGCACTTAAAGGGGTTGACTACTATTTGGTCAACTCCTTCTCATTTCCTATGTTTGCCCTCAGTAACATAAAAAAGCTTATACTCACCTCTGGTGACAGGGTAGTTTCAGCAGTGTTGGTCCTCGTATTCATGGGGCTCATGTGAAGTTGTAACATCGCATGAGCCCTGCACCCAATCACCGCCTGCTTCTCTCTCCTCTTTGGATATATAAGTGATCACCAGGAAGTGAGAGCTTTGCGGCTACTGCTCACTTCCTGTGACTTATATGTCCGAAAGAGGGAAGTGAGAAGCCAGTGGTGATTGGGCGCAGGGCTCGTGTGATGTCACAACCTCATGTGAGCCCCAGGAACGCAAGTGCCTGCACCGCTGAAACAGCACCGGCAGGCATGGAAGGTAACTATAAGCTTTTTTTATTTTAAGGAGGCAAACATAGGGAATGAGAAGGGGTTGTCCTAGTAGTGCATAGCGCCTTAAAGATATATGCCATGCCTATTTAGATAGGTTTAGTAGATTAGTTTTTGCTGGGAGCAGATTCTACGTGAGAATACCTTCCCAGTAGACCATGCAATGGAGCACACTGGAATTATATTTCTGTCAGTGGCATCCTGTATCCTAAAAAAGGTATTTCTTTCTAACTCCTTGTGAATTTAGCATTTAAGTATCTGGATCTGGTAGGTAGTTCCATACAACTTGGAGGCGCCTTCAGATTCTAAAAGCATATTTTTGACAGATAAATGTTTAAATTCATCTGACCGCCAGGGTCTGTGCTTTCTATAACAGTAGTATATAAGAGAAGGTTATTATTGTGAATATCTCCGTATATAAACATACCGCTCAGACCAGTATCTAAATTGTAGGTGCCTGTAATATTGAGAGGGGATTTACCATTTTGATCAGCACAATTGAGGCTACATTTTATATCACCAGTAAAGATTTTTTTTTAATGCTCGATCTCCTGAACGCTATGAATGCCATGAATTGTGGTCAACCATTTCATGATTTAGCCAACACAGGCCCAGGTACTACAACGTCTCAGTGGCAGTATGTGTGCTACACAATCAGTGTGATAGAAATCCCATGATCCGGCTGTATGAAGCATTATGCTTTCTTGAACAGAGCTGGTTTACTGACTTCCAAGCCCCCACGTTTGTAATGCAGTGTGTAATGTATACAGTGCATTGTCTAGGCGCCTTACATACTGAGCAGGTACATCTATCAGCTCCTCGCACAGTAATGATATTTGTGCGTCATAAAGCTGTTTGCAGCTTCTTTATTCGTCTCTCATCTTTCCTCCGCTTTCTTTGTCTCTCTGCTGTCTTCTGCATTTCTCTCCGCCCCCAACCATCTTGGGCATATTTTGTCACTCTGCTTTTGTCTTCCCCTTTCTCCGGCTTTTTCTTCTGTTCTCTCTCGTTTTTTTACGGGTCCATGTTTATATCTCTATAACATCCAGATACTAATTCACCTTTCTCTGTTTTCCATTTTCCAAACATACCTGGTTGTCAGCGCATGCCTCCATCTTTATATCATTGACTCTCCTCTACATATTTCCATGCTTAGAAATGCCTACAGTAAAGATAGATTACCAGTTAATGTGTTGCATTCACTGAGGACCACTTTACAGAAACTTCTTGTTTTATTTTTATTTTATTCCCCCCCCCATCCCCATGACAATTAAGAGTCATTAGGATTTATTTTCTTTTTTTTTTATCCCCTGAATTAATATCTTACTCTTCCAATAGAGACCATTTAAACTTGAGCAAGGGGTTTTTTTGCCAGGAAAGGAAAGGGTTAATCAATTCTCTTTTCATCCCAGCAGGGAGCTGCTCATTAGCAAGGGTAACAACCATAAGGGGTATGTTTACCATATTTTATGTTTGTGGTCACTCGAGGGTTAATGGCTTATTCGTGGGGGGTGAAGTCATTTTTTTTTATCTTTATCCATTTACATGCTATGTTAATGGACCAAGTGCTCCTTTGATACCATACAGACACATTAGCATGCTGGACTCCACTGATAACACGCCATATCTTCTGACTGAAACATACTGTCACACTGCATATATATCATTGTATACGTGATGATGAGCATATGCTGTGCTTCATAAGAAACACGGCAAGACTGTATTCCAGCAGGGAAAAGACGGATCTGCTAGACCCTGCCAGTATGTATAGGGAGCTCATATTTTCGCTCACAGACAGTATGTCGACACCTCACTCTCTTAACACACCGTTAGAAAGTAATTGTATTGATTTTTCCATCCTTCTTCACCCTCCCTCTTCGGCTGTCTCTCGGAATATCCTCGTGCTGTCTCTATCTTTGCCTGCTGCTTATTCCTTGTATGTCTCTATGGTTTCATGGACTTTCTTCTTCTATTTACTGTCCTCAAGTATTCTTTCCTCTCGGAGAGATCTTATATATGTCATTGCCGGACAGAAGAAGCCTCCTGTGCAAGAACATGGTGGCACAAGACCCACTTACCAAAAATAAATAACACAAAAATGGGAATGGGAAACTCAAGCATTTTTGCCGAAGATCTTTCAGAAAAATGCTCTAGTTTCGCTTTGACTTCCATTCTAGTTGGTACACGAGTTGAGCTCATCCGAACATCTGACCTGCTCCTTTTGAATATTGAGCATCCTAACATGGTAGTGCGTGTGACGCTCCCGTAGCGATAATGTTCATCACTAATCTGCACATAGGCATATGCACATTATATATAAAAACAATATACATTTATATGTCTATCAGGATACCTGCGTTCATCTTGCATTCCCCTCAGTCCTTGGCTTTCTCGTTCATCATGTCCTTGGTTCTTTTCCACTGTTGTTTCTTTTTTTGTGAGGCCTATTACAGCTGCCTCATTATTCTTCATCATTTATTATTGTTTCCCCATGAGTAATTTGGTCAGCCTGCCTTTTACTTTTTGAAGCTCTTTTGCCTTGTATCTTTTCTGGACGTTATCTACAGGTAGAAAAAGTAGTGACAGTTGTCCATGTAACGGACACGTCCATAACATACATTAGTGCTGAGTATTTGTACATCCCTAGCAGACTACAGAACAGCCATGTATATGAAATTCTGTCTTATCCACGGCTTGTCAGTGTCTATTTATGATTTTTACAGTGGATTCTTCCAACTGCAGGAATGCAATGTCTAGAGCCCACCAGTAAGGCCTTGGTTCCACTTGCGTATGGCTTCTGATATGCAAGAGCATTGGGTGCAATATGCTGATAACTCTCAGTCAGGCTCTGTTGCGAGCGTGAGTCAGGTGTCATGCGACTATGATCCGATCTTGCGATCGGATCACAGCTGCAGAGAGGAGGGAGAGAGTACTTATACTGCCCTGGTCCATCGTTGTCTCTCCACTGCTGTCCCAGTCTTTAATGATTGACTTAACTGGTGACATCATGTCAACATAACTGCAGCCAATCACTGAGCTCAGCTTCTGCAATCTACATTGGCTGAGATTAATGATTGGCTGCGGTGCTGTTGATGTGATGTCACCGATACTGACAAATATTAGGGACTGGAACAGCACTGTATCAAGGGAGCCAAGCTCAGTTTGTTTTTTTACAGGTAATACTCGGGGCAGTTTTTTTAAAAGGAGACAGCCCCTTTAATAAAAGACCATGCTGTGAACATCCAACCCATACATTGGCTATGTAACCATTTACAGATGCTAAACTATAAAATATACATACAGGGCACATGCAACACACTCTCCACTACTCCCTTACCCTCCATACATTTTTCCAATCTATATCTACCGATACCCCCCTTGTGTGCCTTTTGCTCTTGCATTTGACCTTATTACTACACCAGCTGTGATACACAATGCCTGGACATGTGCTGACATGAGTAGGGGGACCTTGCTTACCCAGCAGAATTTTAATCCATGATGGCATAGTGTGCTACTAACAGTAATTTTTGAGTCTGTGGTCCCAGCTCTCTTCAGGACATTGACCAGGTCCTCCCGTATAGTTTTGGGCTGATTCCTGACCTTTCTTAGAATCGTCATCTTGACAGTCATCTTGTGTTTCTTCCCTGTTCTAATAATTGCGCCAACAGTTGTTGCCTTCTCACCAAGCTGCTTGCCTATTGTCCTGTAGCTCATCCGAGCCTTGTGCAGGTTTACAATTTTGTCCCTGGTGTCCTTAGACAGCTCTTTGATATTGGCCATGGTGGAAAGGTTGGAGCGTAATTGATTGAGTGTGTGGACAGGTGTCTTTTATACAGTAAACATGTTCAAACAGGTGCAGTTAATACAGGTAATGAATGCAGAGTAGGAGGGCTTTTTAAAGAAAAAATAACAGTTCTGTAAGAGCCATAATTATTGCTGGTTGGTAGATGATCAAATACTTGTTTCATGCAATAAAATGCAAATTGATTATTTAAAAATCATGCAATGTGATTTTCTGGATTTTTGGGAGAGATTCTGCCTCTCTCAGTTGAAGTGTACCGAGGATAAAAATTACAGACCTCTCCATTCTTTGTAGGTGGGAAAACTTGCAAAATGGGCAGTGTATCAAATACTTATTTTCCCCACCATAGAGCCTTTAAAACTGTGTTCACACCTGCAATCAAGCATTCAGTTTAGTCTAATTCTGTTTGTCTTTCCTAAAAATAGAACAATATCGAATGTTGCGTAACTCATGCATTTACTATTATGAGGTCCATCTTGGCTCCGTCAAAGAACAGAACATTTTTTTTCCATTCTAAAAACTGACACTTAATGGAACTCAGACGGCCATCATATTAATCCATGGGGCCTCTCAGCTTCTGTTCGCATTTTTTAAACTCGGTTAGACATAAATTCAATTTGTCTATTCTTACAATAATGGAACAGACAATCAGAATACCTGAATGTAGGTGTGTAAGGGGTACTTTACATGCTGCGACATCGCTAGCATTTGCTAGCGATGTCGAGCGCGATTGCACCCGCCCCCATCGCACAGCCAATATGTGGTGATCACTGTCGTAGCGAACATTATCGCTACGGGAGCATCACACGCACATACCTGCTCTGCAACGTCGCTCTAGCCGGCGAACCGCCTCCTTTCTAAGGGGGCAGTTTGTTCAGCGTCACAGAGACGTCACAGCAGCGTCACTGAACCGCCGCCCAATAGAAAAGGAGGGGAGGAGATGAGCGGCCGGAACATGCCGCCCACCTCCTTCCTTCCTCCTTTTCCGGTGGACGGAGGTAACTAGATGTTTGTCGTTCCAGCGGCGTCACACATAGCGATGTGTGCTGCCACAGGAACGACAAACAACATCGTACCTGCAGCAGCACTGATATTATGGAAATGAACGACGTGTCAACGAGCAACAAGCACGTTTTTGCGCTCGTTGATCGTCGCTCATTTGTATTACACGCTGCGATGTCGCTACCGGCGCCGGATGTGCGTCACTAACGACGTGACCCTGACGATATATTGGCAGCGATGTCACAGCGTGTAAAGTACCCCTAAGACTTCGTGCCTGTATGCAGGCACAAACTACCGTCCTATTAAATGAAAGAGATGTCCAGTTATATATTACAGATGATACCCCAATTTTAACATCTTGTGTGAATACAAATGTGAACATGAGCAACGTTTACCCATAACTTTTAAGGAGGTGCAATTAATCTGGATCAGTAATAAAAACCTGATCATTATATTTCATTTGCACCAATTAATAATTATTTTTGGGGATATATCAGCAGATTATCGTTCTGTTGATATACATAGGCCTTAAAATTGTTTATACAGCATCTGAAATCAGGCACAGAGAGACGTTGCGTAGTACAAAAGCAAGCGTCTGATACAAGGCAGTTATCGTGCACATGTCCCATTCTAATTAATTTCATGTCTACCGTTCCTGCCTTGTGATGTGCGGCTTACAGCAGAATTTGTCTGTGCATGATATCAAATATACCTTTTATACCTCAGTTTACTTGGCAATAAAAGAAGTACAGCACAGCCATACATATACACATAGTTGTAGGTATAAAACACAATATACATATAACACACATCTGCACTAGTGATGAGCGAGGACTACCATGTTCGAGTGCTCGGTACTCAAAACTTCGATAGGCTCAACTCGAGTACCGAGTAGAGTGGAAGTCAATGGGAAACTCAAGCATTTTTGCAGAAGATCTTTCATAAAAATGCTCTAGTTTCCCTTTGACTTCCATTATAATTGGTACACAAGTTGAGCCCATCCGAGCATCTGACCTGCTCCTTTCGAGTATTGAGCAACCTAACATGGTAGTGCTCGCTTATCACGAAGCTGCACATAGGAATATGCACAAATTACATGCAGTATTTCTCCCACACAGTTACATTTTCTGCAGAATACCTGAAGAGGGGGCTAAAATGGTAATTTTGCAGCTAGTTACACCTCGCAGGAGCCTCTACGTGGCTGTAGTCATCCCCCCTCCATCCCGACTAGTGATGTGTCGGTCGCAAATGATCCCACACAAAGATCTGGCTCCCTGCTGTGACTGACAGGAGCCGGATCCCCAGAGAGAGCCACTAAATTCTCTTAACAGCTCTCACTGGGCGTAAAATTTGGGTGTTTGGTGGACGAAACCCCGCCCACCTGAACAAAACCCACCCACTCAGCAAATTAATTGAGCCATTGTGGGTGGGCGGTGTTTAACCATGGGTGGGTGTGGTTTTCGCTGCATTAACACAAGCTTAAATATGTGTTCACCATAGATGAACACATATTTATTAGGGAGCCATGAACAATCTACAAGAGTTGGCTCTTTTTGGTCAGCGGAGCCATGGGAACTGGATCACCAAAAAGAGACAGACTTCCCATCACTAACCTGACTGAGCTTGTTACACAAGGAAGCTAGTTCCCAGGTTTGAGGTGGTGGGCAGTATGACCAGAGGAGTTTATTAAAGTAGCACCAACAGGAAAATTCTACAGGTGATACAAGATGTGAGAGAAACTATGCCAACAGTGATTAGCTGCAGTGCTGTCCACAACCACTGGTGCGCTCTTCCTCCAACTCTCATGGCTTTGTAGAAGGTCCCAGAATTGCTTGTGCTGGATACACTGATGAGCAAAAGGTTAACAATATTTTGGACTATTGTGCTCCATATCTCAACATCCATTACAGGTTTGAGCATGAGACTACCTTTATTTTTAAAGACAATAATCTAGGCTGCCTCCATGCGGCGGTGGACACCGCGCTAATCACCCACGCTGAACTCCTCCTCACGAATGTGCTTACTGAGGAAGGTCTACGGACCGAAAACGTTCTGTTGTTGTTATGCACATGAAATAAATCACACGTTGCAGCCAATCTTGGGAGTGCCTTGTATTCATCTATTGACAAAAGGCCTTGGAACCTGAAGCGCACCCCTACATCTATTACCATCAGCACAGAGGAAGTGCCATTTACTTCTTGTTGTAATAATCTAGGCTAACCCATACATAAAATTACTCACTTGGAAGAAAAAGACGTGGATCGCACATCCCAAAATTATACATTGATCTAGAGCCGCTAGGCAAAAATTAAATACTAGAACGAGGTTCTTAGTTGTACATTCTAATCAAACTGTGTGAAGCCCACTGCCACGTCATAGCGAACCTCTGAGTGGGTCCCTAATCCAAGCCTTAAAGTGCAGCGCTGTTCGCCAACCACTGAGGCAGTGACAATGCACCAGCAGGGCAGGGTACCTGGTGCCTCACAACACCCATGCTGCAAGGCAGAGCCTCCATGGCGTAGATTAGGGACCCACTCAGAGGTTCGCCATGATGTGGCAGTGGTCTTCATTCAGTCTGATCAGAAAAAAAAACAAGGGGAAAAAGGGCTAACGGATTGAGAAATTTAAGGAACTGTTAATGGGAACCAATCACCAGGATTTTCGTATATAAGCTAAAGCCAGTGCTATACTGGCACTATCAGGCTGATTCTCTACATACCTGTAGGGGTCAGCTCGGATGTACAGTGCTGGCCAAAAGTATTGGCACCCCTGCAATTCTGTCAGATAATACTCAGTTTCTTCTTGAAAATGATTGCAATCACAAATTCTTTGGTATTATTAACTTCATTTATTTTGCTTGCAATGAAAAAACACAAAAGAGAATGAAACAAAAATCAAATCATCATCATTGATCATTTCACACAAAACTCCAAAAATGGGCCAGACAAAAGTATTGGCACCCTAAGGGGTACTTTACACGCTGCGACATCGCTAGCAATTGCTAGCGATGTCGAGCGCGATAGCACCTGCCCCCGTCGTACATGCGATATCTAGTGCTTGCTGCCGTAGCGAACATTATCGCTATGGCAGCTTCACACGCACATACCTAGTCAGCGACGTCGCTGTGACCGCCAAACAACCCCTCCCTCAAGGGGGAGGTGCGTTCGGAGTCACAGCGACATCACCGCGACATCACTAAGCAGCCGGCCAATAGAAGTGGAGGGGTGGAGATGAGCAGGACATAACATCCCGCCCACCTCCTTACTTCCGCATTGCTGGTGGATGCAGGTAAGGAGATGTTTATCGTTCCTGCGGTTTCACACACAGCGATGTGTGGTGCTGCAAGAACGACAAACAACATCGTATCTGCAGCAGTAACGACATTATGGAAATGAAGGACGTAACACAGATCAGCGTTTTTTACGCTTTTGCGCTCGTTCATCGTCGCACCTAGGATTTACACATTGCGATGTCGCTACCAGCGCCGGATGTGCGTCACTAACGACGTGACCCCGACGATATATCGGTAGCGATGTCGCAACGTGTAAAGCCTGCCTTAGCCTAATACTTGGTTGCACAACCTTTAGCCAAAATAACTGCGAACAACCGCTTCCGGTAACCATCAATGAGTTTCTTACAATGTTCTCCTGGAATTTTAGACCATTCTTCTTTGGCAAACTGCTCCAGGTCCCTGAGATTTAAAGGGTGCCTTCTCCAAACTGCTATTTTGAGATCTCTCCACACGTGTTCTATGGGATTCAGGTCTGGACTCATTGCTGGCCACTTCAGTAGTCTCCAGTGCTTTCTCTCAAACCATTTTCTAGTGCTTTTTGAAGTGTGTTTTGGGTCATTGTCCTGCTGGAAGACCCATGACCTCTGAGGGAGACCCAGCTTTCTCACACTGGGACCTACATTATGCTGCAAAATTTGTTGGTAGTCTTCAGACTTCATAATGCCATACACACGGTCAAGCAGTCCAGTGCCAGAGGCAGCAAAGCAACCCCAAAATATCAGGGAACCTCCGCCATGTTTGACAGGAAAGACAGTGTTCTTTTCTTTGTATGCCTCTTTTTTTTCCTGTAAACTCTATGTTGATAGCTTTTCCCAAAAAGCTCTACTTTTGTCTCATCTGACCAGAGAACATTCTTCCAAAACGTTTTAGGCTTTCTCAGGTAAGTTTTGGCAAACTCCAGCCTGGCTTTTTTATGTCTCGGGGTAAAAAGTGGGGTCTTCTTGGGTATCCAACTATACAGTCCCTTTTCATTCAGACGCTGACGGATAGTACGGGTTGACACTGCTGTACCCTCGGACTGCAGGGCAGCTTGAACTTGTTTGGATGTTAGTCGAGGTTCTTTATCCACCATCCGCACAATCTTGCGTTGAAATCTCTCGTCAATTTTTCTTTTCCTTCCACATCTAGGGAGGTTAGCCACAGTGCCATGGGCTTTAAACTTCTTGATGACACTGCGCACCGTAGACACAGGAACTTTCAGGTCTTTGGGGATGGACTTGTAGCCTTGAGATTGCTCATGCTTCCTCATAATTTGGATTCTCAAGTCCTCAGACAGTTCTTTGTTCTTCTTTCTTTTCTCCATGCTCAATGTGGTACACACAAGGACACAGGACAGAGGTTGAGTCAACTTTAATCCATGTCAACTGACTGCAAGTGTGACTTAGTTATTGCCAACACCTGTTAGGTGCCACAGGTAAGTTACAGGTGCTGTTAATTACACAAATTAGAGAAGCATCACATGATTTTTCAAACTGTGCCAATATTTTTGTCTACCCCCTTTTTTATATTTGGTGTGGAATTATATCCAATTTGGCTTTATGACAATTTTGTTTATTTTTTTTCATTGAAGACAAATTAAATGAAGATAATAATACCAATGAATTTGTGATTGCAATCATTTTCAGGAAGAAACTGAGTATTATGTGACAGAATTGCAGGGGTGCCAATACTTTTGGCCAGCACTGTATAGGTTTTGAAATTCAAAAAAGTAAAGTTTATAAAATTAGCTGCTTGTTGAGTGACAGCAACAAAGGAGCAGATCATATATTCATAGTTATCCCCTCCTTCTGTTAGAGTTAGCATAAGTATTATATAAACGGTACACTTTATTGAAGGACCTGTGTGAGCTCATACCCATGTGACCTGGTTTCCAGCTTTGGTGGCTGAGGCCCCGCCCCTTCTGGTCACATGGATGTGACCTCACACAGATTCTTCACCAAACAAAGTGAATTGTTAGTGAATAAATGTTCCAGCAGGACAATGATTCAAAGGATAGGTCGAGATTGACAAAGAAATAATTCAATGACAATGAAGTAGAGGTGCTGAATTGGTCCCCAAACCTCAACCCAATTGAACACTTGTGGGTAGAGTTAAGGCTACGTCTCACTAAGCAACATCGCTAGCAATATCGCTGCTGAGGCACGACTTTTGTGACATAGCAGCGATGTTGCTAGCAGTGTTGCTGTGTATGACATCCAGCAACAACCTGGCCCCTGCTGTGAGGTCGTTGGTTGTTGCTGAATGTCCTGGACCATTTTTTAGTTGTTGCTCTCCCACTGTGAAGCACACATCGCTGTGTGTGACAGCGACAGAGCAACAACTGAATGTGCAGTGAGCCGGCTTCTGCGGACGCTGGTAACCAATGTAAATATCAGGTAACCAAGAAGCCCTTTCCTTGGTTACCCGATATTTACCTTCGTTACCAGCGTCCGCCGCTCTCACGCTGTCAGTGCCGGCACACATAGCCACAGTACACATCAGGTAATTAACCCGATGTGTACTCTGGCTAGGAGTGCAGGGAGCCAGCGCTAAGCGGTGTGCGCTGGTAACCAAGATAAATATCGGGTTGGTTACCCGATATTTACCTTAGTTACCAAGCGCAGCATCGCTTCCACGGTCGCTGCTGGCTGGGGGCTGGTCACTGGTTGCTGGTGAGATCTGCCTGTTTGACAGCTCACCAGCAACCCGTGTAGCGACGCTCCAGCGATCCCTGCCAGGTCAGGTTGCTGGTGGGATCGCTGGAGCGTCGCTTAGTGTGACGGTACCTTTAAAGAAAAAGCTGTGTACATACCCAAGTGAGTCGACCAGTATGCTTCAATATTGGGCTAGTGTAGAAGAGACCAGGGTTCAGATTTTAGTCAAGACATGCTTGAATCTGATTGAGAGCATGCCTAAAAGCATTCAGACAGTGTTGAAAGCCAAAGGTGGATTTACAAAATACTAACAAAAGTACAAATTTGATTTTAGGAGCAAAACAGTAACAATTCAGTTACATGACAAGAATTTGCATAACTAATTATCTAGGACTATCAGCAAAAGTAGTGGGGGTAATTGATTGCCACCAATGGTACCTCTGGATCAAGATTAATTATCAGCAAAGTTGAAAAGAGGAATTTAATACATAACCTTTAATAAAGTATTAGTTAAAATGTTGCTCAGTGATGCAAGTATAAAATTTGTGCAAACAAAAAAACCCAACTCAAGTCCGTCTGGACCAAATCACAATGAACTAAAGCAGGAGCTAGCACACCGATTAGGAGTGATTCTTGTCAATAATGGATAAGTATACTTCGGACAAGCTTCATAGGTTCAAATATTCAAAGGTTTACAGATACTCGTAATTTATCAATATGATCTGATTGCTAGGCCAAAGAAACCTATATCCGTTAATCTGCTAGTTGAACCAATATGCTCCAGTGGGAACAAAAAATATTAGTACTCTCCCAGACTTATAATAATGCTGCATGATGGTACATTGTTAGTATCATACAAGAGTACCCTCTCATAGTTATATAAAACTGCATTACATTAGAATTGTTATTTCATTGTAAAAAACAACTTAAGTGTTTCACAAATATTATTACAGGAGACTGAGATAATACCAATAAGGCATGAACCCAAACAGTGGTGTATTGTGGGTTTTTTCAAAGTAATCTCAGAATGGCCAAACTAACGTTCTTTGTGCCCAATGATTATGCATACAGATCAACAAAATCCTATCAGTGTGCAATTACACAAATGGTAACTTGAAAAAAAGGGGTTGGTCTCACCCATTTGTGGATCCGGGTCAGTCGTTGGAGGAGGTCAATATTCTCATAGGGTCGGAAAGCTGTCCACAACCGGGCATGTGATCTCTCCCTATGTGGACTCAATACACCCTCAAAAACCCCATAGACTCCAACCCTTACAAGGGCAGTACCAATCTGACCCTCTTTAAGCTGGCCCTGTCATAGCTTCAATAGCCTCCCGACGCGTTTCTTCCGCTGGGATTCATCAGGGGAGATGCTTGGTTTAGGCCAAGGGCTAGTATTGCATCAAAATCGGACCCAAGTAGTGATGGTCTAGATCTGGGACCACCTGCCATCACCAATCTCTATCCTTAAATAGGCCTTCAAAATCTAATTATCTTAGTTGCTCCAAACGGAGGACACATTTCACCAATCATGTATATATAAATCGCTCACCTGTCATCCTTAATGCGATTAAAACATGAAGCTGATAGCTGCCACATATCCAGCATGGGAGAGTGGTGGGCGCCGCCATCTTGGCCCGCCCCTTAGGACGCATGATCAATCCCACAGTGCACCGGGATTCCCATGGTGCACCGGACCCGCCCCTCAGGACGCATCATCAATCCCACAGTGCACTGGGACTGCCACTAGCTGTAGTAAACAGCATAGAGCAATGCAACCCTCTGGTCACGCCCATCGGGGCATGGTCACTGGCCAATTAGATTTTGAAGGCCTATTTAAGGATAGAGATTTTTGGGTTTTTCCATCTTGTATGTGTATACTACTTAGGTGGTTTTCTTATTCTTTCAAAATCTATACACAATGACAAGAATTATAATACAAAGTTTTACATCAAATTATTGGCAGCCTGACGCTCAATCCTATAAAAAATATCACAAACGGAAGATGATCTGACAAATGAAATATAACGTCAACAGTCTGATGTCAGTCCTGTCAGGTGGTGGCTGCATAAAGTTGACTTGAATATTCTAGCAGGTTTATTCATAGAAGAGCCATCCATCCTGATTTTACCTAAGTCATTACCTGAGTTTATGTCAATATAAAATACTAAGAATTTAATTGAATACAGCTTCTCCTTCATCATTGCAAGATTTATTTTCCTGAATATAATAAAGAAAATAACTTGTATCCGTCCCTTTTTTATCCCCACTTAATTTTGGCTTTAACAACTGTAACTGTACTAGCAACCAAGGGGTTTGTTCACACTACATTTTTTGGTCACATGCTGAAATACGTTGAAAAAAGTGTTTTTGGTGCTCAAAAGAAGCGACCTGACTATTCTATAGGCGTTATCTGCTAGGAAGTAAAGGCCGCTTTACACGCAACAACATCACTAACGCGATGTCGTTGGGGGTCACGGAATTCGTGACGCACATCCGGCCTCGTTAGCGACGTCGTTGCGTGTGTCACGCACAAACGACCGTTACCGAGCAATTTTACTTACCTTATCGTTGATTGTTGACACGCTGTCCAGTTCCCAAATATCGTTGCTGTTGCAGGACGCAGGTTGTTCATTGTTCCTGCGGCAGCACACATCGCTATGTGTGACCCCGCAGGAACGAGGAACAACTTCAAAACTGCGGCCGCCCGCAATTAGAAAAGAAGTAGGTGGGCATAATGTTTGTCTCGCTCATCTCCGCCTCTCCGCTTCTATTGGGTGCCCGCTTAGTGACGTCGCTGTGATGCTGAACAAACCGCCCCCTTAGAAAGGAGGCGGTTTGTCGGCAACAGCGATGTCGCTAGGCAGGTAAGTAGTGTGATGGGTCCGAGCGATGTTATGGCCACGGGCAGCGATTTGCCCATGACGCACAACCGACGGGGGCGGGTACGCTCGCTACCAATATCGATAGTGATATCGCTGCGTGTAAAGCGGTCTTTACTCCATTCAATGGAAAGGCAAAAAACCCAAAATACTCAGAAAGTGCTTGGGTATCTTTTTAAGCATTTTCTAAGTGGTTTAACTTAAAAAATGTTAGCATTTTATTCATTGCTCAATGGAGGTAAAGGCGCAGACACAAGGCCACAATGCTCTGACTGGCCAGTGGTTCTCCTGACCTGAACGTTACAGATGCAGAGAGATATCTGCTGTAAAGCTCAGGTTTAGAGAGCCTCCGGCCAGCGTGAGCAGTGAGATGGACACGGCTGTGCGACTGCCCCTAAGAGTCCGAATATCACCCAAAAATGCAAAATAAAATAAAAACATTTAACAAAAAGTTTACAAAAAGCACCACTGAAAACATTAGCAAAATATATTAGCAACTGTTAACGAAAATGTATAAGGATAAAAAATCACCGAGCAAGACAAGCAAATTTCTAAACTATTTCCAATTGAAAAATTGACATTCAAAATGTACTGTGAATATTCTATGAAAGTACATTTACAATGTCTTATAGTTGGTACCAAAAATTTCCCAGTTTATAGGCATCTTTAAATAGCCAGCTACCTGAAGAGCGATCAAAAAGCTTGATCGCCGGGTGAAATGATTTTTAAGCTTCTCGTAAAAATGATCGTTCTCGGCAATTGCTATGTCCTGTGTAAATGGGACAAGCGCTGCCAAGAACAATGTTATTTGATTTTCACAGGATGATCGTTTTAGCTATCGTTCTGTGTAAGTGCAGTCGGCCTGTTTATTAAGCAGTTATTTGTTGACTGTGTTTGCATTGCCTAGGTTTGAGTTTCCATTGTTTTCTTATCACAGTAGTGGATAGCTACAGCTGTATTTGTTCATTTTCCTGGCACATGCCTGTATTGATTGATTGTAATTGCGCTTTAGCTGGCTATGATTCTACTACTTGGTTAATTCTTTCATGATAGTAAAAGAAACATTAGCAAACGTTTTGTTAATTGATCCTTCTTGTATGAAATGCAAGGGCTCTGCATTATTCCTCTCGGTGGGATGTGATGAACCTCTCGATTGGCAGCATTATTATTTTTAGGCTATCCAAGCTCATTTCCCTCCACAATTGCAGCATGCCATGTCCCCAAGGACTGGAGATGTGCCACTAGACAATGCCCCAAGCTGTTGTTCAGTTGATTATCACACATCAATAAGATTGACAGGAAAGCTTTGAAAGGTGACATATGATTAAGGCATAGAAGACCAAGCTCAAGTCAATGGTAAGCTTTGCCTCCAGGCATACTAAAATCTTCATAGAAAACAAGTTCTGGAGTGAATATTATCGCCCATTAATTCATTTACATTGAGTCAGGATATAATTATTAATGAAAGATTCTAAAACTGTTATGTGGATATATAGATAAACTTGTAACACTTCAAAATCCATTTTCATAAAATTGACCTATTTGCGTAAAACATCCTATAGTGAACATTAGTGCTGGTCATTTGTAAGTATTTGTATCTGTAGTAGGAAAAAAATATTTCAGGACAAATAAAACCTGCTGAATTGGTTGGAAAAATGTATTACTAGGAATCTTCTTGGTTTTAAAGGCTTTATTAATTATTATTATTATTATTTATTACTATAGCGCCATCAATTCCATGGCGCTTTTCATGTGAAAGAAGTATACATAATAGGGACAAGTACAATAATCATAAACAGTACAAGACACAGACAGGTACAGGCGGACAGAGGTCCCTGCCCGCGAGGACTCACAGTCTACAAGGGATAGGTGAGGATACAGTAGGTGAGGGTAGATTTTATCTCACGAAGATGGGTCAATCCATGCTCCTTGTTAGGACATACGGACATCACGGAAGGATTCCCCTCTCGGGATCGCCCTTTTTATGTTAGAGTGAAGAGACTTTGTATGAGCAACTTCTGTTCTGGCAGATGCAAGTCGTCTTTGTCTTAAGTGAGTGGCTATTCATCTCACTGGTTACCATTTAACTATAGTATAGTTCTCAAAAAAAAGTGTTGATCATAAATAAATCTTAAAGATCTTGTTACAAAGATCTTCACTTGAGTGAATGGATAGACATTCATTGAGATAACGAGTACGTTATCTTTGGTTAAATGTCTTGTTAATCACAGTTTTATCCAGAAAAATCAGTTTCTTTCCTTGAGAGCTGGACACGTAATGTCACATACAGCCGGCTAAAAAGACATGAACCACACATCCAAAAACCATACTTTGATCTAATGCCATTAGCAAAATATTACATACCTGAACATGAGGTTCTTGATTTAACATGCTGATCAGACTGTATGAAACCCATTGCCACATCAAGGCGAACCTCTTAGTATAGGTCCCTAATTTATTTGAAGCCTTAAAGGGAACCTGTCACCAGATTTTTCCCTATTAAACTTAAAGAATCACCTTCTGCAGCTCCTGGGCTGCATTCTATGACGGTGTACCATGGCCCTGACTCCCCTTCCAGACCCCAAAAATAACTTTATAAAACCTGGCCGTTAGGTATGCTAATTACCTATGTTGGCCAGATGGGCGGGCTTATTTTCTGCTCCTGTCCCCCCTCCTGCCGCTGATCGCTGTCCTCCTTTCTTGATTGACGTGATGACGCCTTCGTCATCATCCTCGTCGCATTTTCAAATCTCGCACCTGTGTAGTTATGGCGGCTCGCGCAGGCGCAGGTCACTCTGCCATATCGTGAGCAGAGCAGAAAACATAGCTGCACTCACTCGCGCCGCTGAGCTAAATGCGCAGGCGTGAGATTATGGTCAGTGCTGAGCATGACCTCACCAGTGCCATCCTCGTACCTGCCCATAATCTCGCGCCAGCGCATTTAGCTCACCGGCGCGAGCGAGGGCAGCTATGTTTTCTGCTCTGCCCACAATATGGCAGAGCGAACTGCGCCTGCGCGAGCCGCCATGACTGCACAGGCGCGAGATTTGAAAATGCGACGAGGACTATGATGGAGGCGTCATTACGTCAATCAAGAAAGGAGGACGGTGATCAGCGGCAGGAGGGGGGACAGGAGCAGAAAATAAGCCCGCCCGTCTGGCCAACACAGGTAATTAGCATACCTAACGGCCAGGTTTTCTAAAGTTATTTTTGGGGTCTGCAAAGGGAGTCAGGGCCAAGGTGCACCTTCATAGAATGCAGCCCAGGAACTACAGAAGGTGATTCTTTTAGTTTAATAGGTAAAAATCTGGTGACAGGTTCCCTTTAAGGTGCGGTGCTGCTTGCCAACCACCGCCGCAGCAACAGTGCACCAGCAGAGCAGGTGACCTAGTGCCTCACATCACCCATGCTGCAATGCTGAGTTCCCATGACTCCAGGCCACCCCTCCCCACCAACACAAAACCACTGCAACAGTGGCCACTACACAGCACCAGCACCCTGTGAAAGGAGCTGGGCAACTCACCTTCCACAAGCTCTCAGTATATGAGCAGACCCCCTCCTTGCAGTCTCCTGCTAATTAAAAATGCCTGAACCAGCACTCCTCCCATTTGGCACAGGCATTTTAATTAGCTTGTAAAGTTTAGGTTATAATTTATGTTCAGTTCAACAGGCAGCGTCATTCAAGGAGTAAACAACAGGCCCTCTTTTCATCACTGATCTCTGCTGTGCTGTGCCCATTCCATATCTCATCTCACAGCAATGTTTAAATGATACATATTTCTTTCTACATAGTAGCTGCAAAGTTAGTCAGATTCATTTTTCAGTGTTGTCAAGCTCTCACCCTCCCCCCATACTGACTGCTGTGAAATGAGCTCTGGAAGTATTTGTAATTATTAATAACTCGGCTCTGCTGTATCTCTACACATCAATTGCTGAGATCAATGATCTCCCCTGCATGATGCTGCCTGCTTACGATTAGTCAACATCATGCAGATGAAGAAGTGTACACCCCTAGAGACAGATATCTGGTAACACCTAGTTTAACTATAACATAAATTATACCCAAAACTTTACATGTGAATATCTAGAGGAAAAATAATTGAGGAGAAATTAAAAAATCAATGCTATGTTTTACTCAGCTCTGCAGCCACTATTACTTGATGTGGTTATCTTAGCCTGCTGAAACTAGAGAAAGGTCTTAGGCTATGTGCGCACAGTGCGTTTTTCGCTGTGTTTTTGCGCGTTTTTCGGGTGCATTTTTGGCCTCAAAACTGCATGACTTTGCTTCCCCAGCAAAGTCTATGAGTTTTCATTTTTGATGTCCGCACACAACTTTTTTTTTAAGCTGCGTTTTTGAGCTTAAAAAAAAATGGACATGTCAATTCTTTCCTGCGTTTTTCTGCATTTTCCCCCCTTGCAATGCATTGGAAAAACGCAGAGATCAAAAGCGCAGACAAAAACGCACCAAATCGCGGTAAAAACGCATGCGTTTTTGCCACGTTTTTTTGCCGCAGGTACGTTTTTGTGCGTTTTTAGCAGCCAAAAACGCACAAAAACGCAGCGTCAAAAAACGCAGCGTGTGCACATAGCCTTAAGTTCCGCTTTAACTGTGCTCTAAAGTTAATGGTTTTACTTCTAAAAAGGAAAAATAAAATGGACACTAGTAGTTGGGAGAGTTCTGAAAATCAAATTTTACCAAAGCACGACACAATGTTACCAGCCTCTACTTTCATTTTATCAAGCGTACTGTAATTTATTATAAGGGTGAATATACATCAATTAGTTAAAACATTAACCCCTTTACGACATCTGCCGTACATGTACGGCGCATATCGGAAGCGGGCTTACGGGCTGCTAGGACCTGCCAATAACAATCGTGGGTGGATTGGAGCTCCATCAGCGATTGTTAACTTGTTAAATCCCGCTATCAAACTCTGACAGCGGGATTTAACATGCGCTGGAAAAAGGGCACGCCATTTTGAGCTCCCATCAGTGCACCATTGCCAATAAGATAGCAGGGGTTATGCCCAAGACCTCCATGCTTGTCATAGCTGCACTCCTTTGAAACCCTGCCTAGCTTCAACTGAGGGGTACTTTGCACATTGCGAAATCGCTACTGCGATATCGTCGGGGTCAAATCGAAGGTGACGCACATCCGGCGCCGGTAACGACGTTGCAATGTGTAAAGCCTAGATGCGCAGATAAACGATCGCAAAAGCGTCGTAAATCGGTGATCTGTGTAGCGTCGGACATTTTCATAATGTCGCACCAATAGGATATACGATGTTGTTCCTCGTTCCTGCGGCAGCACACTTCGCTGTGTGTGAAGCCGCAGGAGCGAGGAACATCTCCTTACCTGCCTCCACCGCCAATACGGAAGGAGGTGGGCGAGATGTTTACATCCCGCTCATCTCCGCCCTTCTGCTTCTATTGGCCGCCTGCCGTGTGACGTCGCTGTGACGCCACACGACCCGCCCCCTTAGGAAGGAGGCGGGTTGCCGGCCAGAGCGACGTCGCAGGACAGGTAAGTGCGTTTGAAGCTGCCGTAGTGAACATTATCGCTACGGCAGCTATCACAAGATATCGCATGTGTGACGGGGGCGGGTACTATCGCGCTCGGCATCGCTAGCATCGGCTAGCGATGTCGCAGCGTGCAAAGTACCCCTGAGACTGTGATTTCTGCTATGCTATTTCTGCTGTGATTTCGGCTATGGCACTGCCATATAAAACACAAGCAATCCGACAATTGCAGGTTATATTTTTCTACGGGGAATATTAAAAATAGTGAAAAGTGAAAAAAAATAAAGTTTAAAAAAAAATAAATATATATATATATATATATATATAGAGTATATATATATATATATATATATATATATATATATATATATATATATATATATATATATATATAGATACACTGTATATATACATACATACAATATATAACATAAAAGTTCAAATCACTCTCCTTTTGGCCCATTCTAAAAAAATGTTTAAAAATACACATATGTGATATCGACAAGTTCAGAAAAGTCCTAACTATCAAAGTATAAAAATAATTAACACTGAAAGCAAAAAATAAATTAAAGTACACCAAAATTATGGGTTTTTTTGGTTGCTACAATACCATAAAAAAAAGCTGTAACAATCGATCAAAATGTCATATCTATCCCAAATTGATATCAATAAAAATGTCTTCTCACCCCACAAAAAAACGCCAGCACACAGCTAAATCAACCGAAAAATAAAAATGTTACTGCTAGAGATGTGCGAACCTGAGGTTCGGTGTTTGTACCAAACACATAGTTTGCAAAAAAACTGAGTTCGGATTTGGAGTTCGGGTGCTTTACGTATGAAAACCACTCGTGCAAGCGTCGCTGTGCTTAGGTACGCTCGGTGCTCAGCCATGTGCAAGCAGGTTGCAGTGTTGATGGGCTCACACTGGGGGTAAAAAGAGCGTGAGCGGATGTAGTGTGTAAGTGTGCAGCAAAAAAAATTAAATAAATTGGAGAAACCTTGCCAACCCACCCCCAGAAGTGGCTGGCTGCATGTGGGCGGAGAGCCAAATTGCCCATTTAGTGACATCATTTAGGGCTCAAGTCAAGTTTGGGTCCCAAACTAAAGCCTATCCAAAGTCCGGCTGAAGCCACCGAACTTCAATGGGTCCACTCATCTCTAATTACTGGTCTTGGAAAATGGCAACTCAACCCCCCAAATTTTCTTTTTTGCAAAGTTCTGCCTTTTTTTTCTACCACTAAAACAATAAACAAAACTGGACATGTCTGGTATTGGCGTAAATGTACTGATGAGAAGAACCATACTCCGAGGTCATTTTACCACAAATTGTACACCTTAAATCAATTCCCAAAAATCCATGTCAGAATTGTGGGGTTTTTTTTCACAATCTCTCCACATTTGGATTTTTTCCCCCATTTTACAGTACCTTATGTGGTAAAATGAATGATGTCCTTTAAAAGTACATCTCATCCCCCAAAAAACAAGCCAATGTATGTCTATGTGGACAGAAAAATAAAAACGTTATGGCTCTGGGAAGAAGGGGAGGAAAAACGATAATGCAAAAATGTAAATTGGCCGCGTCACAAAGGTGATAAAGCCACTCATCTTGTATTGTGTAGGTCCACTTCATGCGTCCAAAACTGCTGTGACACTGTCCTGTGGTATCGTGTACTAGGACATTAGCAGAAAATCTTTTAAGTTGCAAGCAAAGTCTTCATTGATCGGACTTGTTTTTTCCAGGAAATCCCATACATTTTTTTAAGCATATTGAGATATTTAGATTTTGGAGGCCAAGTCTACACTTTTAACTCTTTGTCATGTTCCTCACGCTATTCTTTAACACTTTGTGCATTATGGCAGGGAGCATACAGTTGCCATAAAGGGATATATTTGGAGTATGCAATGATTAGGTAGGTGGTAGGGGCAATGATATTCTACACATGAATTCCAGAAGGTTCTTAACAGGACAATGTCCAGAGCAGTACACTGACTCCTGTAAGCTTGGTGTCTTCGTATAGTGTACTATGTGCCATCTCTTCCCAAGGTATGTCATACCCGTACAGCTGTCCACAAGGTGTAAAAGAAAGCTTGGTTCCTCAAGACCAGGCCCCATTCTTCCGTTACTCAGTGGTTAGGTTCTGCTGCTCACGGGCCTATTGCTGGCACTTTTGACGCTGGACAATGGTCAATAGCTCTTAGCAATTTGTATGACAGTAGTTGTTCTTTCTACCCGACTAGATGGGGTAGCCTTCACTCCCTACATACAGTGCATACAAGTAGTATTCAACCCCCTGCAGATTTAGCAGGTTTGATAAGATGAAAATAAAGGTCCAGTCACACTAAGCAACTTACCAGCGATCCCAACAACGATAGGGATCGCTGGTAAGTTGCTAGGAGGTTGCTGGTGAGATGTCACACTGCGACGCTCCAGCGATCCCACCAGCAACCTGACCTGGCAGGGATCGCTGGAGCGTGGCTACACGAGTTGCTGGTGAGCTCACCAGCAACCAGTGACCAGCCCCCAGTCTCCTAGTTACAGCACACATCAGGTTAATTAACCCGATGTGTGCTGCAGCTAAATGTGCACAGAGCAGGGAGCAGCGCACACTGCTTAGTGCTGGCTCCTTGCTCTCCTAGTTACAGCACACATCGGGTTAATTACCTGATGTGTGCTGCAGCTACATGTGCACAGAGCAGGAGCCGGCAGCACAGGCAGTGAGAGCGGAGGAGGCTGGTATCAAAGGTAAATATAGGGTAACCAAGGACAGGGCTTCTTGGTTACCCGATGTTTACATTAGTTACCAGCCTCAGCAGAAGCTGGCTCCCTGCTCACTGCACATTAGTTGTTGCTGTCTCGCTGTCACACACAGCGATCTGTGCTTCACAGCAGGACAGCAACAACTAAAAAATGGCCCAGGACATTCAGCAACAACCAACGACCTCACAGCAGGGGCCAGGTTGTTGCTGGATGTCACACACAGCAACATCGCTAGCAACGTCACAAAAGTTGTTCGTTACCAGCGATGTTGCTAGCGATGTTGCTTAGTGTGACGGGGCCTTTTGTTAGAGCCTGCAAACTTCAAACAAGAGCAGGATTTATTAACAGATGCATAAATCTTACAAACCAACAAGTTATGTTGCTCAGTTAAATTTTAATAAATTTTCAACATAAAAGTGTGGGTCAATTATTATTCAACCCCTTGGTTTAATATTTTGTGGAATAACCCTTGTTTGCAATTACAGCTAATAATCGTCTTTTATAAGACCTGATCAGGCCGGCACAGGTCTCTGGAGTTATCTTGGCCCACTCCTCCATGCAGATCTTCTCCAAGTTATCTAGGTTCTTTGGGTGCCTCATGTGGACTTTAATCTTGAGCTCCTTCCACAAGTTTTCAATTGGGTTAAGGTCAGGAGACTGACTAGGCCACTGCAACACCTTGATTTTTTCCCTCTTGAACCAGGCCTTGGTTTTCTTGGCTGTGTGCTTTGGGTCGTTGTCTTGTTGGAAGATGAAATGACGACCCATCTTAAGATCCTTGATGGAGGAGCGGAGGTTCTTGGCCAAAATCTCCAGGTAGGCCGTGCTATCCATCTTCCCATGGATGCGGACCAGATGGCCAGGCCCCTTGGCTGAGAAACAGCCCCACAGCATGACGCTGCCACCACCATGCTTGACTGTAGGGATGGTATTCTTGGGGTCGTATGCAGTGCCATCCAGTCTCCAAACGTCACGTGTGTGGTTGGCACCAAAGATCTCGATCTTGGTCTCATCAGACCAGAGAACCTTGAACCAGTCTGTCTCAGAGTCCTCCAAGTGATCATGAGCAAACTGTAGACGAGCCTTGACATGACGCTTTGAAAGTAAAAGGTACCTTACGGGCTCGTCTGGAACGGAGACCATTGCGGTGGAGTACGTTACTTATGGTATTGACTGAAACCAATGTCCCCACTGCCATGAGATCTTCCCGGAGCTCCTTCCTTGTTGTCCTTGGGTTAGCCTTGACTCTTCGGACAAGCCTGGCCTCGGCACGGGTGGAAACTTTCAAAGGCTGTCCAGGCCGTGGAAGGCTAACAGTAATTCCATAAGCCTTCCACTTCCGGATGATGCTCCCAACAGTGGAGACAGGTAAGCCCAACTCCTTGGAAAGGGTTTTGTATCCCTTGCCAGCCTTGTGACCCTCCACGATCTTGTCTCTGATGGCCTTGGAATGCTCCTTTGTCTTTCCCATGTTGACGAAGTATGAGTGCTGTTCACAAGTTTGGGGAGGGTCTTAATTAGTCAGAAAAGGCTGGAAAAAGAGATAATTAATCCAAACATGTGAAGCTCATTGTTCTTTGTGCCTGAAATACTTCTTAATACTTTAGGGGAACCAAACAGAATTCTTGTGGTTTGAGGGGTTGAATAATAAATGACCCTCTGAATAAACTTTTCACAATTTAATAAAAAAATAAAAAAAGAAATAACATTCTTTTTTGCTGCAGTGCATTTCACACTTCCAGGCCGATCTACAGTCCAAATGTCACAATGCCAAGTTAATTCCGAATATGTAAACCTGCTAAATCTGCAGGGGGTTGAATACTACTTGTAGGCACTGTATATCAATGAGCCACGGGCACTGTTATTTCATTAGCGTATTGACCTGTTGACCTTTTAGTAGGTACTTAACAAAACATTATGGACACACCACAAAGCCTGATGTTTTGGAGGTGTTCTACCTTTGTCATGTAGCCAGTCCATTATGGCCAAGGTAATCCAACGCATAAACTTCAAGAACTTACTGTTCAACGATTCTGACAAGATGATCAATTTTATTCACTTCATCTGTCAATGGTTTTAACATTATAGGAGTCACTCAGAAAGAACGAGTTAGTACTTATCCAAAGGATAGGTGATAACTTATTGATCGGGGGGTTCTGCTGCTGGGACTCACAACAGTCAGAGCGAAGGGAAAATTGTATTTCAGTTTCAAATGCTTGAACACTCCTTCGTTCATTCCTTATGGGGCTGCTAAGTATTGTGTTCGGCTTTATCTGGCAGCCCAATAGAGAATGAATGGAGCGGCAGTCCAAATGTTCCACTGCCCCTCCGGTCATTCCTTATGGGGCTGCTGAGTGCTGCACTCTACTTTTTCTTACAGCCCACTAGATAATGAATGGAGCGGCAGTCCAAATTCTTGATCGCTGCTCAGTTCATTCCTTATGGGGCTGCTGAGTACTGCACTCTACTTTTTCTTGCAGCGCACTAGAGAATGAATGGAGCGGCAGTCCAAATGCTTGATCGCTGCTCAGTTCATTCCTTATGGGGCTGCTGAGTACTGCACTCTACTTTTTCTTACAGCGCACTAGATCAGTGTTTCTCAACTCCAGTCCTCAAAACCCATCAACAGATCATGTTTTCAGGATTTCCTTAAGGTTGAACAGGTGATGGAATTATTCCTTTTCTAGTATCAAGGAAAACCTAAAAACATGATCTGTTGGTGGGTCTTGAGGACTGGAGTTGAGAAACACTGCACTAGATAATGAATGGAGCCGCAGTCCAAATGTTCCACTGCCCCTTCGGTCATTCCTTATGGGGCTACTGAATGCTGCGCTCAGCTTTTCCTGGCAGCCCAATATAGAATGAATAGAGCGCTGCACTGGCATATGCACTGCTGCTCCACTCTAATGAGGATAAACACTTCCTTTTCCTCCAACAAGTGTTGGTTGCTGCAGTTGGATTCCCACTGACTGATAAGTTATCACCTGTTCTTCAGTTAGGTGAAACTCGTTTTCACCGGAGAACCCCTCTATGGCTGACTGGTATATACAATCTATATACAGCCTCATAATTTCTGTATAGTCTTCTGACCTTAGGAGTCCATTCATTTAAAGGCATTGCTTTTCTATTTCATGCAGTTTACCTAGTAGTAAAAGCCTTTGCATTTGTGCCTTTCAAATTAGCTACATTTGTTTTCTTTGATTACTTATTGATAGACCAATTTGTCATTTTCATGGTTAGTTTTCTTTGAATAGTTTGGCTCCTGCTTGGAGAGTGCATCAGGAACAGTTTATTATAGAATTGACTTTCACTTTTTGCATTCTTCGTCTAGCCTAAATAGGACATTTTCATTAGATCTTTGAAAATGGAAAAAAAATAAATTAAATGAAAGGAATCTGTCACCAGGTTTTGCCATCTAATCTGAGAGCAGCATAATGTACAGGCAGAGACCCTGATTCCAGTGATGTGTCACTTGGCTGCTTTCTGTAGTTTTGTTAAAATCACCAAAGACTTATTAGCAGTGCATTATTACTAGAGGACTAGTAAACCTACTGCCATGTAGTCCTACAGATTCATATTCAGCTGTGTGTAACCCCACGCCCATCATTGATTGGCAGCTTTCTGCCTATGCACGTTGTACAGAAAAAGCTGTCAGTCAGTGGTACTTGCGGGGGTATAAAAAGCTCATCATTCAGAGAACTGGTAGATCTGCATCAGATTATTATTATTTATTATTATAGCGCCATTTATTCCATGGCACTTTACAAGTGAAAGAGAGTATACGTACAACAGTCATTAACAGTACAAGACAGACTAGTATAGGAGGAGAGAGGACCCTGACCGCAAGGGCTCACAGTCTACAGGGAATGGGTGATGGTACAATAGGTGAGGACAGAGCTGGTTGCGCAGTGGTGTACTGGACTGAGGGTTATTGTAGGTTGTAGGCTTGTTGGAAGAGGTGGGTCTTCAGGTTCCTCTTGAAGCTTTCCACGGTAGATAAAACAGTAATGTTAACAAACGTGCTCCTGTAGTAGGTGGGCAGTGCCCTATGATATAAATGTGGTGTGTCTTGTATATACATGCTGTTGAGTAATATAAATGCATGGGTTAGTATTTAAGTGAATTTTAGAAAAGAACAGGTTTGATATGTAGTGGAGTTAGTACTGTAGACTAGGTTACCAGATGCTGCCATCTAGTGTTCGGGTTAGGTCAGCGGTAGAGGGAGTTTTAGATAAGATAGGGTTAAGGTAGTGAAAGGGAGGAATGACAGGTACAGGGTGGAGGGGTAGAAGAGGGAGCTCCAGAGGAATGGGAGTTGAGAAGTATGTTCAAGAGTGAAAGGACGTGTCCTCCGTGCTACGGCCAGTCAGGGAACCCTGAGTTAACCTCTTGAGGTCCGGAGCCTATGGCTCACCCCGGCGGGCTTAGAGAATCGTCCGGCTTGAGATGCCGCTGGGGTCCAGAAGCGAATGAAGGTGCGAGTAATAAGAGGGAAGGAGACACAGACCCCGAATTATTGAGGATGAGATCCAAGATAGTGGGGGACAGAACGAAGACTAGTAACCCACAGAGAGAGAAAAGAAGGCCATGTCTGTCATAGCGGTGTGAAGAATAAAGTGAGCAAGACTTTTTGACTAAGCGAAATTTGGTTTTCCGTGTCTCACTATTTGTCTATGTTGACGACTGGCAGCTGGGGTAATGGACACCTGTCCGAAGCAGCAAGTAAGTGTCATTCATGCACCCCACTCAAAGCTACTCCCGCACACTGGATCTCCTTGGCAAAGAAGCGTGGGAGTAGCAATAGCCCCGTAAGTGATACATTGCTGGAATCAGGGTCTCAGGGCCTACTTTATGCTTCTCTCAAATGGAGTGGCAAAATCTGGTGATAAATTCCCTTTAACAAAAGCCTAGAAACAATGATCAATAATTTCTATCTACACTCTATTGATAAACTGTGCATGTAACGTACATTAACTATTACAGAACCAATATATCGTTGGGGTCATGGTGTTTGTGACGCACATCCGGCGTCGTTAGCGACATCGCAGCGTGTGACATCTAGGAGCGACCTTAAATGATCGCAAAAGAGTTAAAAATCATTGGTCTGCAACACGTCGTTCATTTACCAAAAATCGTTGTCTGGTACGTAGCGAGGTTGTACGTCGTTCCTGCAGCGTCACACATCGCTACGTTTGAAACCGCAGGAACGACAAACATCTCCTTACCTGCCGTCCACCAGCAATGAGGAAGGAAGAAGGTGGGCGGCATGTTCCGGCCGCTCATCTCCTACCCTCCTCTAGTATTGGGCGGCCGCTTAGTAACGCCGCAGTGACGTCGCTATGATGTCGAACGCACCTCCCTCTTGAAGGAGGGATTGTTCAGCGGTCACAGCGATGTCGCTGAAAGGTATGTGCGTGTGACGCTGCTGTAGCGATAATGTTCGCTACGGCAGCGATCACCAAATGTCGAAGGAACGACGGGGGTGGGTGCTATCGTGCACGACATCGCTAGCTATCGCTGGCGATGTCGCAGCGTGTAAAGCACCCTTTAGTCTATGTTAGTTTTCCACATCTTTTTTGAAAAACATGCAAAACTGTAGATGCTTAGCATAGAAAAATGGACAGTTTTATGTGAGCCCAACAGCAAACGACAAGGCGACCTTTTCTTGTTGGCTCCCTGTGCAAAGTATCTCAATTTTTGCATGTTTTTCATAGCAGTAATGCATGTCTATATTCCCATATTCATTGTTCTACATATCTTACACTATATTGCGCTACAGAGTGCAACTGTATCCTTTTTTGTTACTATGTTTCATGTTCAGTTTGCACCTGTTCACATTAGAAAGGTAGGATGTGCCATCAGTCTTTTTCTTAGATTACAGGGTCATAGCAGTAATGCATGTCTATATTCCCATATTCATTGTTCTACATATCTTACACTATATTGCGCTACAGAGTGCAACTGTATCCTTTTTTGTTACTATGTTTCATGTTCAGTTTGCACCTGTTCACATTAGAAAGGTAGGATGTGCCATCAGTCTTTTTCTTAGATTACAGGGTCATGCCTTTTGATTGAGCACTCCTGCTCTTCAGCCTTAGGCTATTTTAATTCTCCATTTGCAGGTTCCTAACCGCCCATAAATGATAGTTTTTTTTTAACTCAAAGAGAGGTATAAGTTTGATAGGGACCCAACAAAAAGAGGTTGCCTTGCCGTTGGCTGTTGGGCTCACATAAACCTGGCCATTTTTGTGTGCTAAATATCTCAATTTTTGCATGTTTTTCATAGCAGTAGTGCATGTCTATATTCCCATATTCGTTGTTACACATATCTTAGCACTATAGAGTTCAACTGTCTCCTTTTTGTTACTGTGTTTCATGTTCAGTTCGCACCTGTTCACATTAGGAAGGTAGGGTGTACCATCAGTCTTTTTCTCAAATCACTGACAGACTGAACAGGTTTTGCTCAAGAATATTGAAGTATTTCGCACCATCCATCTTCCTCAGACCATTTTCCCTGTCCTTGCTGCAGAAAACATCCCCACAGCATGATGCTGCCACCACCATGTTTCACTGTGGGAATGGTGTTCTTGAGGTGATGAGCTGTGTTGGTTTGGTGACAGACATAGAGTTTACCTGGGTGGCCAAAAAGTTCAATTTTGGTCTCATCAGACCACAGCACCTTCCTCCATATATTTGGGGAGTATCACACATGTGTTTTGGTAAGCTGAAAAAGAGCATTCCCATTTTTTGCTGCAAGTGAAGGCTTTTTTCCGGCCACTCTTCCATAAAGGCCAACTCTATGGAGTGTATGAGTTATTATGGTTGTATGAACAGATACTCCAGTCCTTGCATGGGAACTCTGCAGCTCCTTCACGGTTAACTTTTGTTTCTGTGCTGCTTCTCTGATTAATGCCCTTCTTGCCCGGGCTGAGAGTTTTGGTGAACAGCCCTCTTTTGGCAGGATTGTTGTACAATGTTCTTTCCTTTTCACGTTAATGGATTTGATGGTGCTCCAGCGGGTCATCAGAGATTGGAATATTTTTTTAGAACCCAACCCTGATTTGTACTTCTCAACAACTTTGTCTCTGACTAAAGGCCACTTTACACACTGCGATCTCGCTAGCGTGCGTACCCGCCCCCATCGGTTGTGCGTCACGGGCAAATCGCTGCCCGTGGCGCACAACATTGCTTGGACCCGTCACACTTTTTACCTGCCTAGCAACGTCGCTGTGACCGTCGAACCGCCTCCTTTCTAAGGCGGTGGTTCGTTCGGCGTCACAGTGGCGTCACTAAGCGGCCGCCCAATAGAAGCGGAGGGGCGGAGATGAGCGGTTGAAACATCCCGCCCACCTCCTTCCTCATTGCAGGCGGCCGCAGGTAAGGTGAGGTTCCTCGTTCCTGCGGTGTCACACGTAGCGATGTGTGCTTCTGCAGGAACGACGAACAACATCGTACCTGCAACAGCAACGATATTTGGGAATGGAGCACCATGTCAACGAGCAACGATAAGGTGAGTATTTTTGCTCGTTAGCGGTCGCTTGTACGTTTCACACGCAACAACGTCGCTAACGAGGCCGGATGTGCGTCACGAATTCTGTGACCCCATCGACATCGCTTTAGCGATGCCGCTGTGTGTAAAGCGGCCTTTATTTGGAGATCTCCTCCACATCTTCATGATGGTGTTTGGTTAGTGGTGCCTCTACAGAAGCCAGGCAGCAGACAGTTGCGGGAATAGATAGCAAAACCCAACCCACATATTAGCTATTTGGCAGCTGCTGCCAATCAAAAAGCTCTACATTTCTGTAACTTTACTTGCCTTTATTTCAGAACCTATACATCCAATCTGACAACTAAAGGTATGTATAGAATCAGCATGATAGCGCCAGTATAGCACTGGCTTTAGGTTATATACGAAAATCCTGGTGATTGGTTCGCTTTAAATTCCTTGCAGAATGGTGGGGTCCAGGAATGAGACACCCAAGCATGTCCAAAAAAAAAGAGCTCTAAAGTGAGCAGCTCAGGAGGCAGAAGTAGTCTGCGCACTTCTGAGTCATTTGTGGGCGTTTAAAAACTCAGACCCCCTCCACTGATTTGCAGGGAAGTTAAGGGCCTACAAAATATAAAGACAATCATCAATGTTGAGTTATGCTTTGAAGGAAATTCATATTAGTCTGTGCTCTTCGGGGGAGGAGTAGAGGCTTACCCACTAGTATACCACTATGTGATTCATTGAAAGTAAACTATTGTATAAACGTAATGTAGCAAGTGCGTGAAAGATGCCAGACTGTTCTTTTCTAATGAACCCATTTCTAAGCACAGAATGTGGTAGATGGATCCGGTGTTGTAAGGCTTGATTAGTAGTAACAAACACTGTCTATTTGGGAAACCCAGTACACGTGCTTCTTTTTTAGATGATATATTCTTGAGGGCATGGCAGAATGACTTGGTTGTCCCTCGCTAGATGCTCATTACTATGCTGGCCTGTGATGGCTGCATAAATTGGCTATTTGAGGCCGGCTCGGGTTCTGATTATGAAGAGGAATATAAACAATTAAAGTGATTATCGATAATGAGGACAGCTACATATTGAACTACGGAGGTATTTATTGACGTTGGTGCGTACATAGCCGTATATCCTGATAGATGGCAGCTTGATGGTGTGATTACCATAGCAAAACACGTTCTAGCTTTATTTTTTTTATTCCTTTCCTCAACAATTTCGCCCCCCATTCTTGCACCAGTGCTTCACCCCACCCCACCCCCACCCTATATTAAACCCCCTCCGCTCTCAAGCTGTAGAATGAAACTCTTTCGTTAATAATTTCCATACTCATTAACATGCTAATGTGCTCAGGCTCACAGCTCTTTAATCACCTCAACATCAGACTCTGTGGGGAGCAGAATTATAAGGACTCCAGGGAGGGGGAGGAGAGAGACCAGCAGAACAGCAATTAACCCTTACCTTGTCATAACATATTCCTTGTCAAAGATTAGATTGGTCAAATTCTTTCAAGCCAGAGAGGCAGGTGATTGTTCCTCATCATCCCTCATACAGCCCCAGGCAAATTGTATATAAATTAACTCTTGTGTTAACAGGCACGCATGCAGTGAATAGCGCTTTTTATATCTAGCTCATGCATTGAATTATAAGCTATTTGACAGGTCATGCAAAAAAAAAAATATTCTACTAATAATTATTTACACACTGAAAACATTGTGATTTACCATTAGTTTTGCTAACTACTGTGTGTTTATTTTTATTCATAAATATTCTTCTTTTGTTCACAGGGCTGTGTCTGAGATGATTCTTGCATATCAACCGTGCAGCTATGGATGCTGATGAGAGCTTCCTTGTTACTTCTGAGCAGGATGAAAGAAGTTCCTGGCCTCTGGACCTCAATTTACCCCATTGCCCAAAAGCCACCAAAGATACCCCTCTCCCACCTCCAAACCCGTCTCCAGAATTGTCCTTCTCCTCCTCCTCCTCTGTATCTGCTGCGGGAGGAGGATATCAAGATGTCAGTCCGACATCCTCCTTGTTGCAGCGACCTGTGACTCCCAGCTCTCCACATCCAAATTATCTGCCAAAGCTATCATCTCCTTTACAGCCAAACTGTACAGAGGAAAATGAGGACAGAGGGGAGGCCCTGGTGGGCCATGTGCTTTTTTCTAGTGATGGAACTGTCTACCTCCTGAATGGTGAGGAAGAGGAGGAAGATGCTTTTCTTTCTCCAACTTCACCACAGGACTCCCCTAAAAGCACATTGTTGTCACGTCCTCCACTCACCTCTTTTCGTCTCACCGCCACCTACCAAGGCTTTCGCTCTAACCAAATATCCCTACATACCTCAGCTGAGGCAGCCGATCTTACTCAACCGGCGCCTGGCAACTCGCCCAGAAAACAAGACCAACCCAAAGAAAAGGAAGCAGAAGGGCAAAAAGGGGAAGATGATTTAATACATAAATCAACTGGGGAGTCTATAAGGACACAAAGAGTGGATGGTACTTGGATTTGTCTCCCTTGCCAGCTCAATTTTCGAAGCGGAAAGCAGCTGGGTTTGCATGCTTCCCACTTCCATGAGTTAGAGCACCCATATCAAGATCAATTGGCATCAGGGGAGACCTCTGGTATCATTCATAGATCAAGTGGGCACGTTTTTCTCAGCCTTTTAGAACCAAAAAAAAGCCACATTGTGTTAGATGCTGGCCAGGAGCCAGAGAATGTTGCCCTTTCTGATGTTCAAGACACCCCACTCTTAGATGTAATCCAAAGTACAACCGAACAATCTGGAATATTGGAAGGTTTAATGAAAGACACAAAACACAATGATACCAAAAGTCATGTGACTTTTCAAGGGAAACCAGAAAGTCCTAAACTTTCAATGGGCCTGGTGCCCAACTCATCCTTAAGTTATCACAAATGTGAATCCACAGAAACATCCCACTCAAATGAAGCCAAAGATTCAAGGGCCAACAATGATGAAAAGAACAGTGTTGAAAACTGGTGCTCAGCAGAAGCAGAGGCACTAGGTGAAGATGTTGAGGAAGAGGGAGAGGACATGCCAGAAAGCAACGCTTCTGCCTCACAAACCTCAGACATCAATGAACAGCTACTTGCAAACCAAAGCTTCTATGGTCCACTGATGACAAATTCCTTATTACAAATGGGAGCTTTCCACGGCTCTGACAAAGGGGGTAACCAAACAGATGCAGATCGGGGGCCTCTGGCCTTCGATGACTGCACAACATCCTCAGGCCCCCAGCCATTCCAAAGTCTTTCTCTTCAAGGCCAGCTTTCCCTTCTACACTCTCGCAATTCATGCAAAACTCTTAAATGTCCAAAATGTAACTGGCATTACAAATACCAACAGACATTAGATGTTCACATGAAGGAAAAACATCCCGAAAGTCATAGCCATTGTTCTTATTGCCACAGTGGCCAGCAGCATCCTCGTTTAGCAAGAGGTGAAAGCTACAACTGTGGCTATAAGCCATATCGTTGTGAAGCTTGTAATTATTCCACAACCACTAAAGGAAATCTCACCATACACATGCAGTCTGACAAACACTTGGCCAATCTACAAGGCTATCAAGGTTCAGGTCAAACAGCCAACACATCAGTTCCACCCTTAGCAGCTCCAACAGTGAACACAGGACAGGGAGAAGGAAGTCAAACATCTCCCACTGACCGTCAGCTTAAGCAAAAGGCATCTTGGCACTGTAAGGTGTGTAATTATGAAACTAACATTTCCCGCAACTTACGTATACATATGACCAGTGAGAAGCACATGCAGAATGTACTCCTGCTTCACCAAGGACTGGGAATGGGCCAAGACAACTTTCCATTCTATGGAGGTCCACTTGCACCAGAACAGGGACTGGAGCATCCACTTCTTTTTAATCCCATGCACTTCAGCTCAAGTGGAAACCAAGGTAAGGACACGCATTAGTAATTGTGATGAGCGAGCATTACTATGCTCTGGTGCTTGGTACTCGTAACAGTTAGATACTCAGACGGGCTTGACTAGTGTACCAAAGATAATGGAAGTCAATGAGGAACTTGAGCATTTTTCCAGAAGATCTTCCATAAAAATGCTGGAGTTCACCATATACTTAAGTTACAGTCGCCAATAAGATCAATTGAGTTAGAAGCCAGAAAAAAAACTTTTTTCTTTTATAAAATATTTTCCTTTACTTAAGTGATTAAAAATAAAGCAAACAAAATAATTGCAATGAATAAATTGGGGGATATGCAAAGAACATTCCTCTTCACGATACATCCATAAAATTCACGTGTTTATACTAGAAAGACACATAAAATATGCCTTTCTAGTATAAACATAAATAAAGAAAAATCTTTTATAAAAAAAAGAAAAAAGTTTTGTTTTTTTTCTGGCTTGTAACTCAATTGATCCTATTGGTGTTGTTGGTAAGGAGTTAGCCATTAATAACAAGTTTTGGCCTTTTTCTTGGTTTCTTCCGTTACACTCGGTACAGGAATTGAGCCTGTCCGAGCATCTGACTGCTCTTTACGAGTACTGAGCACCCATACATGGTACATATGTATGTATGTGTGTGTGTGTGTGTGTGTGTGTGTGTGTGTGTGTATATGTCCGCTAAAGGAATCTGCACCGTCGAATTTACAATCACGAAATTTTGCACAGACACCCCATGTGACTCAGGGAACATCATAGACTATGTTTTGACGGGAAAATTTAACCCTACGCTTTACAGTTACTCCCCAATAAACCTGCCTCCATTAAAGTCAATGGAGCTGCGAGCTAAAGGTTATTAATAGCAGCTGTGATTGGGTGCCATAGGAACAAAGGACATTCATAGTATAAGAAGCTTATGTGTGAGGTAATAAGATGTCAGTGGGGAGAGGGATAGAGAGAGACAGAAAGAGACAGACAGGCACAGACAGAGTAAGAGGCAGACAGGGAAAGAGACTGACAGAGAGACAGAGACAGACAGGGAAAGAGACAGAGAGAGACAGACAGACAATCAAAGAGACAGAGAGGCAGACAGACACAGACAGACAGGTACAGAAAAGGAAAGAGATAGACAGAGACAGACAGGAAAAGAGGCAAACAGACACAGACAGGGAATGAGACAGACAGGGATAGAGACAGACAGGGAAGGAAAGAGACCTGGACAGAGACAGACCTGGACAGAGACAGACCTGGACAGAGACAGACCTGGACAGAGACAGACACGGAAAGAGACAGACGCGGAAAGAGACAGACACGGAAAGAGACAGACGCGGAAAGAGACAGACGCGGAAAGAGACAGACGCGGAAAGAGACAGACGCGGAAAGAGACAGACGCGGAAAGAGACAGACGCGGAAAGAGACAGACAGACAGATAGAGACAGACAGACAGACACACAGAGACAGTCAGAAAGAGACAGTCAGACAGAGACTGGGAGAGAGACCGTTACAATCCCAGGAAACACCCGGGCACTACAGCTAATTATATATATATAAAATCTGAACAATGACATTGTATTAAGGACTACCTTAAGAAAAATAAATGTGTGAAAAGAAGGTAAGAAGGTGCATTTGTTTATTGAAATGTACAGTAATTCTAATACGGGAGATGGTAATATTTCACTACAAATCAAAATCATATACTGCACACTGTTGAGACCAGAAGTTTACATACATTATCTAAAAAGACACATATGCATGTTTTTCTCACTATATGACATGAAATCAGAATAGACCTCTCCCGTTTTAGGTCATTTAGGATCACAAAAATTATTTATATTTGCCAAATGCCAGAATAATGAGAGAGAGAGAGAATGTCATTAATAGATAGATCATCAATGTCTGATCGGCCGTGGTCCAACACCCGGCACCCCCACCAATCAGCTGTTCTCTGTGCTGGCGGCGACAGCAAGTGCCGGAAATGCTCAGTTACGGAGCTGCCCTGTCTTCTGATAGTGTCCAGGTACTGCACATCTGCCCCCTATTGATTTGAATGGGAAGCGGATGGGCAGTACCTGGCTGCTGCCACTATCAGAAGACCGGCTGCTGCGTGCACCGAGAACAGCTAATTGGTGGGGGTGCCAGATAGGCCAACAATTTAAAAGTAGTGGACAACCTCTTTAATAATGTATGCAGTTTGCATTGTGAAATTTGGGGACAGATGCACTTTAATATACTGTAATATTGAACATAGTTTCAGGCAAGCGGTTGTGTGGAATAGTGTAGATCCCTTATATACTATGGCGTTTTATTCCTGCATGCTTTACACTGTCCTCTTTTATTCTGCAGTGTGTAACCTTCTCACTTCAGACTCCCAGCCAAATTCACAGCTGAATGCTCCAAACCCTTCTGGAATGGCCATTCCTGCACCTCCATCCTTACCCGACACATCTTCAAGCCCTGATGACGAAGTATCCCCTGGCGTATTCCGCTGTCTGGTGTGCCGCTGTTATACCACCGATAGTCTGGAAGGATTACTTTCTCATGCCAGCAGAGGCCGGTCTCTACCTGAGCGGGAGTGGAGAGAGGTCAGAGGAGACTTGCACTGCTGTCGTCTTTGCTCTTATAGCACCCAACTTAAAGCCAACTTCCAGCTGCACCTGAAAACTGACAAACATGCCCAGAAATATCAGTTGGCTGCCCATATGAGAGAGGGAGGTGCAGCACTGGCCACTGCACAAGCCTCCGCTGCAGAGCTTCCGATCAGTGGATATAGCCAGGCGTCTTCTTTCCCTCCTTTGCACCTGAGATGTAACCTGTGTGGATATGAAAGCAACAGCAGAGAGAAAATCCAGCTGCATGTGCAAGGAGGGGGACATGAAGAGAGCCTGCGTGTCTACAAGGTGAGGAATCTTCAAGTAGACTTCAGAATGTTTGCGGTAAATTGTTAAGAAAATCTCTTTTTTATGTTAAATATTTTATGACTTACCTTGTAATTCTGGAGATTGGCTGCACTTAAAGGGGCTTTTCTTCCAGGAAATGTTATAAAATAAGGAAACAAACATTCAGTCCCTTTGAACCCCCTGCCACTCCAGTGCCGCTGATCTGGTTGGTCTTGTCGGTAGGAGGAGTGATTACACCCAGTCTATAAGCCACATGACTGCTGCATCCAATCAGTGGCCTTAGCGGTCACATGCCTTATATGCAAACTTCACCCTAATGGTGATTGGCAGTAAGTGATTGGCTGCACTGGTCATGTGACTGATGAATGGGATGTCATCACTTCCTATAATTCCAGAAACAGTGGTGAAATTTAAAAGGTTAGTAATGCTTATTTCTCCATCTTCTAACATTTCTTTCTCTTTACATTAAAAACAATCACTGATGTCAATGCTACTTGGTAGAGGGCACTCTGATTATGATTTGTTTTGTAAGCAGGATTAATATTATGAGACCATGTCCATGTCACAGCCCTGAATGGCTAGAACTGTGTAAATCACGAAATTAGTCATTTACAACCAGTTTTGGAGAGAAGTTACAAGGCGTGCTTAAGGCAGCACTCCAGTGGGTTTTTTTTAATACACTGCTGAAGTGGTGTTTTTAATCTACAATGCCCTGTCCCCTGTCTTATTCTCACATGCTGGCATCTTCATCTTTTATCAACACCATTCCGACCAATCTCCTGTAATTTCTGACCTGCCAGCAGCTCTTCCAGTGTTTCATGGAGCAAGCTGAAGGTCACAGCTCAATATGAGTCTATGAGAGCCTCGCTCTGGCTCTCATAGACTTGCATTGACATTTTGTGACATAACTTCTGATTTCTGGCCAGTTATGGGCACAGGATGGCGCCACGGGACCGGAGCAACACTGAAAAAAGATGAAAGGGTGAGTATAAGATCCGGGGCAGAGTACTTAAGGGTGCTTTAGACGCTGCGATGTCGCTAGCGATTGCTAGCGATGTCACGAGCGATAGCACCCGCCCCTGTTGTTGGTGCGATATGTGGTGATCGTTGCCGTAGCGAACATTATCGCTACGACAGCGTCACACGCACATACTTGTTCTGCAACGTCGCTGGTGATGCCGAACAATCCCTCCTTCAAGGGGGAGGTGCGTTTGGTGTCACAGCGATGTCACAAAACGGCCGTCCAATAGAAGAGGAGGGGCGGACATGAGCGGCCGGAACATGACGCCTACCTCCTTCCTTCCTCATTGCTGGTGGACGCAGGTAAGGAGATGTTCGTCGTTCCTGCGTTGTCACACATAGCGATGTGTGCTGCCACAGGAACGACGAACAACATCGTGCCTGCAGCAGCAACGATTTTAAGGAAATGAACGTCGTGTCAACGAGCAACAATTTTTCACGTTTTTGTGCTCGTTGATTGTCGCTCATTGGTGTCACACGCTGCGATGTCGCTAACGGCGCCGGATGTGCGTCACTAATGATGTGACCCCAACGATATATCGTTAGCGATGTCGCAGCGTGTAAAGCACCCTTTAGACTTAAAGCACAACTCCAAAACAAAAGATTGTAGTGGTGCCTTTAGGCCCCGTCACACGCTACGATATATCTAACGATATGTCGTCGGGGTCACGAAATTTGTGACGCACATCCAGCATCGTTAGAGATGTCGTAGCATGTGACACCACCGAACGACTGTTAACGAGCAAAAATACTCACCTTATCGTTGCTCGTTGACACGTCGTTCATTTTCATAATGTCGTTCCTCCTTCTGCGCGCTGGTTTTTCGTCGTTCCTGAGGCAGCACACATCGCTACGTTCAAATTGTCTCTCCAGTAAAGGAGACAAACTCTAGCGCAGTGCCACCTATTGGAAGTAGCGATCCTAAAAGTCACAAGTGGATTTTTAACAATCCTTTGCAATATGACTCAGGATATATGCAAGCTCAGAATCCCAATTTGCAGACACAGTGTTTCGGGGTGCTTGCCCCTCGTCAGTGCAAAGTATGCGGTGTCTGATCTGGCTCATGACTCACATCGCAACGTGTGACACCACAGGAACGACGAACACAGCTTACCTGCGTCCCGCCGGCAATGCGGAAGGAAGGAGGTGGGCGGGATGTTACGTCCTGCTCATCTCCGCCCCTCCGCTTCTATTGGGCGGCCGCTGTGTGATGTCGCTGTGATGCCGAAGTCTAACCCCCTTCAGCAAGAGGATGTTCGCCGCCCACAGCGACGTCGTTAGGGAGGTAAGTACGTGTGACGGGGGTTAACGACATTGTGTGCCACGGGCAACAAATTGCCCGTGATGCACAAACGACGGGGGCGGGTGCGATCGCTTATGCGATCGCACGATATATCGTCGCGTGTGACGGGGCCTTTAGATTTTTCCATAATGACTGTTCTAGCTACAGACATTAGGTTACATACTTTCTCCACTATGGGTCTGAGTCTTCTATAGCCGCATACAGCTCCATTTGACCTTAGCAGATGCCACGGGCAGCTCCACAATGACCGAATCTGCGTAGCATTTCGATTAGCCAGATTTAAATAAATGCATTAAAGAAAAGGAAACCAACTAGGCAACACTTTTCTAGGGATATTTTCATGTTAGCTCTATATATATACTGTAGCACAATTTTTCGTTATACTAGTTCTCCTTAATTGTGATAGCATGGCAATGAAACTGTATAATACATGCCAATCTCTATTACTAGAGCGACATACAGATAAGACGTTGAGCGATTTAATAAGTAACCGATGGAGACTGTGAGATGGCCCTGTTTAGTGGAGCTTACAGTCTAAAGTATAGCTTTGCTGGTAGAGCCCCCTACAGGCAATTCTTGATATCATCATTGTGCTGCACCCAATCCATGAAGCAGTATTTCTTGACATATTAGTCATATCTATTCTTAAGATTATATTACAGCAAACCTGGATTGAAAGAGACGCCAATATGCGGAATAGTATCAGATAATTATAATTCTGATATCTGATACTTCGGGTTAATAGAATCATAGTTTTGCAGTAATTTCTACTAAGGATATGTAATGTATGATGCTGTTGTATTAATATGACAGATCAATTAAGTAAATCCAATTCAATATATATACACTTTGTGACATATCATAGGTGTCATCAGGACATTGGGGTGACAACCCAATAGTTACATATGTTTAGTGCTTTACCTACAGCTATAAAACCAGTTAATGGGAGCTGTATCCCAGTCCTGCCATTGTCTCAAGACAACCAATCTGATGGATGCAGATGGTGAAAATAGGGATAAGATGATTCCTCGGAGCCAAACGGTATCAGGTGTGTTTGTTGGCCACTTCTCTCCAAATACGTAAGCCAAGTTCACATCACAAGTCCGCAGTCGAATACAAATAAATGGTTTTATCATAACCCCATTCACCTGTTGCAGATTTATGTAGTTCCGAATTTGATCATGTTTTGCGGTTGTCCATTACCTTGCGGTCAAGTTGCCGATTTTTACACGTTTTAGCCATTAACATCGATTTAGTTTAATACCCAACTAAAAAGTGCAGATGCAGCTTTGAATTGGGGATTTAATGCAGATCAGATCCACAACATGGGATCTCAACCTTAACAGTTGTTGGCTGGCTGAAAGATTGGTGGCCATATGTTGTGCTTGTGGCCTTATATGTTGGTTTTCATCTATTTAATTTTGTCATTCCGTGTGCGATATGACAAAACATCTGGATTTTTACATTTTCTAAAATTCTTCTGTAATTGACATCTGTTAGATTGTATTTTATATCTCCAAAAATTTGACAACAATATTAACCCTCGGATGGGATTAATGTGCCTGACAGGCGCTTTTCTTTTACTTTCATTTCTCCCTCCTCACCAGATTTTCAGGAAATCCCCTCTCTCCAGGTAGTCTCCTGGCTCTAGCTGCTGTGTGAAACCTGATACCACAGTTGGTCTGCAGAGCTTCAGGAGGGCAGATATACATGTGCTGGCTTCTCAGGCTCATTGTTCCCGAACACATCACACTTTATAAGGTTGCTCTTGCTCTTTGCTCTGCAAATGTGTTTTTTCTGGGGAAACTTCAGGATCTAATTCTGAATAATTATGTGTGTAATATTATTTTAGGTGCCTTGAAATTATGTTTTTTTGCCAAATTTTTCTCTTTTTATTAACCGTGATGTGTTACAACTGGGGACTATTTGGTGGGAGTTTTGAAATGTGTGTATTTCGGAGTTATTACTTTTATGTTGAGTAAATGGGTTTGGTTTGCACCTGATAATGTGTAGTCTCTTTTATTGCATCCCTATGAAGGTCTCTTGCAAAAATTAGATATTATAGGTATTTTTCTAGCCTGCGCCTGACAGGCACATTATTTCCAAAGTCGTTATTAAAGATATTGTTCCCACCAGAGGGTTAAGTAACAAGTCTCTTTGCAGTTTTTGCAGGCCATTGAAGGTGTTGGTGGAAGCGATGTCTGTTTTCGCTGTGCCCCATGTGACAGTGCTTCGGGGTCTCGTCTTGGTATGATGTCACATCTACGTTCAGCAAGTCACCATCAAAATCTTACACAGTGGAGGCTGATGCATGGTGAAGCCATCCTGGAAAGAATTGTAACTGTCTGCAGGAGCCAACCGGAGGAGCACAGGGAACATGGTAAGTCTACCTTGTCTTTAGAAAGCCAGAAACATAGTACTCGGAGAGGCTCAGCTATTTTTGACGAAAAATGTTCTACAAACCACTCATTTAGGAGAATAACATTTATAGTATTGTGATTCATACATCAGTCACACTTTATATTGTTTGGGATCATCCAAATGTGAAATGTAAAAAATAGCAGGCACTGTCGGGGTCTTCTTTAAGCCCTTCATGACCAAAGTATATATAAATCCTTGGCCGTGTCTGTCCCTTTAATGCGGGCTGACGTGGCATTTCTCCTAATCAGACAGATGCTGAATCATTGCGCTGATCAGCAGAAGTGATTGGACAGTGGAGGCATAACATCCCCAAAGATCAATACAAAAATTAAAAAAAAGTAAACCCCCAAAACGTAAAAGTTAAAATCATCCCCTTTTGCCCCACCCATTGAAAATAAATCTATAATAAGAAAAAAATACACATATTTGGTATTACCGCATTCAGAAAGGCCCATCTATAAAAATATAAAAATCAATTAATCTGATTGGTAAAGGGCGTAGTGGTAAAAAAAAAATAAAACTCCAGAATTACGTTTTTTGGTCACCGCAACATTGCATTAAAATGCAATAATAAGCGATCTAAACAGCACACATATCCAAAAATGATAAAATTAAAAAGGCCAGCTCAAGACGTAAAAAATAAGCTATTACTGAGCCTCAGATCCAGAAAAATGAGAACGCTATGGGTCTCGGAAAATGGCGACAAAAGCACTATTCTTTTTTTTTTCTGAATTTTTTTTTACCACTTAGATAAAAGTAAAACTATACATGTTTAGTATCTATAAACTTGTACCGACCTGGGGATTCATAATACCAGGTCAGTTTTACTATATAGTGAACATGGTAAATAAAAAAAAAACAAAACAATTGTTGAATTGCACTTTTTTTTTGCAATTTCACCGCAGTTGGAATTTTTTTCCCGTGTTCCAGTACAATATGGGGCAGAATGAATATTATTCAAAAGTACAACTCGTCTTGCAAGATACAAGTCCTCATATGGCTATATTGACGGAAAGATAAAAAAGTTATGGCTCTTGGATGAAAGGGAGGCAAAAATGAAAACGAAAAACAGAAAATCACCGTATGATGAGGCGGTTAAGAGAACTTGTCAGGACGCTTTTGTTGCCCTCCATTGGGTAGATACAAATTTATGTAGACTAGAATACATTTTTAATAAACAAAAACTAATTTCTATTTAATCTGAAAACTCTTTTGTGGACATAAAAGACAATCAATTAGCCACATCCCAAATTGATCCTTTGATTTTTGAATATTTACAATATGATATGCTGCAGATCTGCACTCTAATTTGCCCAGTTCAGCGGGTCGGATCTGTAGATGGCCACCATAGACTGAGCCTGTGTGTCATGAAGGGCCTAAAGAGAGTAAGGGCTATATAGATCTATGACCCAAAGAGAGTAAAGGGTGCGTTACATGCTGCGACATCGCTACCGATATATCGTCGGGGTCACGTCGTTAGTGACGCACATCCGGCGCCGTTAGCGACATCGCAGCGTGTGACACCAAGAAGCGACGATCAACGATCGCAAAATCGTCCAAAAACGGTGATCGTTGACACGTCGCTCCTTTCCTTAATATCGTTGCTGCTGCAGGTACGATGTTGTTTGTCGTTCCTGCGGCAGCACACATCGCTATGTTTGACACCGCAGGAACGACGAACATCTCCTTACCTGCGTCCACCGGCAATGCGGAAGGAAGGAGGTGGGCGGGATGTTACGTCCCGCTCATCTCTGCCCCTCCGCTTCTATTGGCGGGCCGCTGTGTGACGCCGCAGTGACGTCGCTATGACGCCGAACACACCCCCCCTTGAGGGAGGGATTGTTCGGCAGTCACAGCGACGTCGCTGCACAGGAATGTGCGTGTGACGCTGCCGTAGCGATAATGTTCGGTACGGCAGCGATCACCAAATGTCGCATGTACGACGGGGGCGGGTGCTATCGCGCTCGACACCGCTAGCAATCGCTAGCGATGTCGTAGCGTGTGAAGCAACCTTAAGAGCTATACAGATCTGTGACCTAAAGAGAGTAAGGGCTATATAGATCTGTGACCTAAAGAGAGTAAGGGCTATATAGATCTGTGACCTAAAGAGAGTAAGGGCTATATAGATCTGTGAACTAAAGAGAGTAAGGGCTGTACAGATCTGTGACCTAAAGAGAGTAAGGGCTATATAGATCTGTGACTTAAAGAGAGTAAGGGCTATATAGATCTGGGAACTAAAGAGAGTAAGGGCTATATAGATCTGTGAACTAAAGAGAGTAAGGGCCATACAGATCTGTGACCTAAAGAGAGTAAGGGCCATATAGATCTGTGACCTAAAGAGAGTAAGGGCTATATAGATCTGTTACCTAAAGAGAGTAAGGGCTATATAGATCTGTGAACTAAAGAGAGTAAGGGCTATACAGATCTGTGACCTAAAGAGAGTAAGGGCTATATAGATTTGTGACCTAAAAAGAGTAAGGGCTATATAGATCTGTGACTTAACTAGAGTAAGGGCTATACAGATCTGTGACCTAAAGAGAGTAAAGGCCGCTTTACACGCAACAATATCGCTAACGAGATGTCGTTGGGGTCACGGAATTCGTGACGCACATCCGGCCTCGTTAGCGACATCGTTGCTTGTGAAACGCAGGAACGACCGTTAACGATCAAACTTACTTACCTTATCGTTGATCGTTGACGCGTCGTTCTATTCCCAATTATCGTTGCTGTTGCAGGACACAGGTTGTTCGTCGTTCCTGCAGCAGCACACATCGCTATGTGTGACACCGCAGGAACGAAGAACATCACCTTACCTGTGGCCGCCGGCAATGAGGAAGGAAGGAGGTGGGCGGGATGTTCCGCTCACTCATCTCTGCCCCTCCGCTTCCATTGGGCAGCCGCTTAGTGACGTCGCTGTGACACAGCACGAACCGCACCCTTAGAAAGGAGGTGGTTCGCCGGCCACAGCGACGTTGCTAGGCAGGAAAGTACGTGTGACCGTTCTTAGCGATGTTGTGCACAACGGGCAGCGATTTGCCCGTGACGCACAACCGAAGGGGGCGGGTGCTTTCACCAGCGACATTGCTAGCGATGTCGCTGTGTGTAAAGTGGCCTTAAGGGCTTTATAGATCTGTGACCTAAAGAGAGTAAGGGCTATACAGATTTGTGACCTAAAGAGAGTAAGGGCTATATAGATCTGTGACCTAGAGAGTAAGGGCTATACAGATCTGTAACCTAAAGAGAGTAAGGGCTATATAGATCTGTGACCTAAAGAGAGTAAGGGCTATACAGATCTGTGACTTAAAGAGAGTAAGGGCTATATAGATCTGTGACCTAAAAAGAGTAAGGGCTATATAGATCTGTGACCTAAAAAGAGTAAGGGCTATACAGATCTGTGACCTAAAGAGAGTAAAGACCGCTTTACACGCTGCGATTTCGCTAGCGAGATCGCTAGTGTGTCTATCCACCCCCATCGTTTATGCGTCACGGGCAAATTGCTGCCCGTGGCGCACAAAATCGCTCGGACCTGTCACACCACTTACCTGCCTAGCGACGTCGCTGTGACCGGCAAACCGCCTCCTTTCTAAGCGGCCGCCCAATAGAAGCGGAGGGGCGGAGAAGAGCAGGACGTAACATCCTGCCCACATCCTTCCTTCCTCATTGCTGGCGGCCGCAGGTAAGGTGAGGTTCCTCGTTCCTGCGCTATCACACATAGCGATGTGTGCTGCCGCAGGAATGACGGACAACATCGTACCAGCAGCAGCAACGATAATTGGGAATAGGGGAGCATGTCAACGATTAACGATTTTGAACGATTTTGTGACCTTTTTCGATCGCACGTAAGTGTCACATGCAACGACATCGCTAAAGCGGCCGGATGTGCATCACGAATTCCGTGACCCCAACGACATCGCTTTAGCGATGTCGCTGCGTGTAAAGCGGCCTTTAGGGCTATACAGATCTGTGAAATGCTAATGACGCAGATTGCAGTGATTATTAAGGCTATTTTGTAGATGATACGGTAGTAAGTGGCAGGAGTTGTGTTGTAAATGACGTTGTCCCCAATTGGTGCAGTAATATATCTCACTTTGTCTTATATTCTTCTGTCTTGTATTATCCTCTTTTGTGGTTGTCTCTCTCGCACAGTGTTACTCTGCCCCCTTGCCGCCCCCTCCTTTTCTCTTGGCTCCGGGCCCATCTCTGGATCAATATTTTATGATTTTGGCGGCGGTTGAATGGTGTTAAAGAACTTTAACACTTTAATTAGCTGAAACAGGAATAAATTCCCCACAACTGTCAATTTTCAGTATAATCGTTTATCCGGTGACACTGTGGCCGTCCTCTCATTTCTCTCCGCCGCTGTATTCTCTCCTGCACCGGTTCAATGCATCATCCATGATCTCGGCCATATCTTCACTCTCTTGATCAAACAACCTATTTTCTTTAAGAATTGAGATTCTATGTGAAGGATTATTGATTTATTGAACGTACTTACCAAATTGTATCCCTTTTTTGTTTTTTTACTCTCCTGTGATAAGATCAGCTCAATATGTTAATCGTTAACTTTGACATGGCATCCTCAGCCCTGAGATCACCTCTATATACGTGCACTATTTTTAGTCAGGGGCAGATATACCAATGGTGTAATCCCCAGCTGCAAAGGCAGTGTCGGACTGATTTGGCAAGGGCCCACCAGTAACTCTGGGGGCCCACTGTTCAACTAGTCTCACTCACACATTAATCAGTACTTGTATGCAATTATGCACTGGGTAGTTTGTTGAGTGAATGATGAGATGCTGCTTATTTCTATACATAGTGAATAATGTAATAGGGCGAAATACTGCTCATATTGGGGGGTAAGTAGCTCACTCCAGCGCAGGGGCCCACCGGGGAATTCTCCTGTTCTCCTGTGGGCCAGTCCGAGCCTGCGCACAGGTGCTCAATTGCTAAGGGGACTCTGTTGTATTCTTGGACAGGGGCTCTCTTCTGTCTGTGTCCCCCCCCACATTCAGTACATACTGTGTTAGCCATGATATACAATACAGGTACGTACTGCCTGCTGCTTTCGAGAAGTTATATAATTTTATTTCTTTTTACTTCAGGTAAAGCCCCATTGAACATAGAGATGACATCAAATCCCGACCCAGGAGAGGAAAGTGCAGACACATCCCAAGGTGTGAACTTTGTGTTCTGTGTCTATATATAGGAAATCCCAAATCAGAGGAAAAATTAGCATTTTTCATGTTTCCAAAATTACGAGCAAGTTACTATCTAAATTTAGTCATTTTTGCTTCACAATTAATTCCACATTTGAATAGTTCAAAATAGTTAAAAATGCTCCCTAATTACCTTGTGTCTTCAAGAACTTCATTCATGGTTATAAGAAAGACAGTCATTCCTCTGCAAGCTCCAAAAAGTTGTTCTCTGGAACATTACAAATAACGTTTATTGAAGGGCAGCACTGTATATATTGAATAGCCTTATTAAGGTATATATGGGGTATAGTAACGGATTCTAATGCAAATTGTGCTTAAAAATGCATAATATGCTATATATATACTCTATGTATAGATCAACCGTTTTAAAAAATTGTTTAAAAGAACTGAAGTCCTCAAGGTTGATACCTTTTAATGGCTAACTGAAAAGATGGTAATAATAGCAAGCTTTCGAGACTACGCAGGTCTCTTCATCAGGCATGGTACCGTGCCTTATGAAGAGACCTGAGTAGTCTTGAAAGCTTGCTATTATTACCATCTTTTCAGTGACTCTTCAGATTTTGTGTTATATTGAGCCTGATGAAGAGACCTGAGTAGTCTCGAAAGCTTGCTATTATTACCATCTTTTCAGTGACTCTTCAGATTTTGTGTTTATACTGAGCCTGAAGAAGAGACCTGAGTAGTCTCGAAAGCTTGCTATTATTACCATCTTTTCAGTGACTCTTCAGATTTTGTGTTATATTGAGCCTGATGAAGAGACCTGAGTAGTCTCGAAAGCTTGCTATTATTACCATCTTTTCAGTGACTCTTCAGATTTTGTGTTTATACTGAGCCTGATGAAGAGACCTGGGTAGTCTCGAAAGCTTGCTATTATTACCATCTTTTCAGTTAGCCATTACAAGGTATCAATCACTGAGGACTTCAGTTCTTTTAAACATTTTTTTACCTCTACTGGCTAACACGGGACAAAGATATATTTTACCCGTTTTAAAAAAGCATCTCAGAAAGGATGTGGCCAAAATTCATAAAGACGTGCGCTATTTTTTGGCAAACAATATTGGTCCGCGTCTCCCCAGCTATGAGGCTTTATCCCAGAATCACTATGCATCACTTATCCACTGCTCCATTCAAAGTCTACAGAACAGACAGACATGGACAATGGTAACACTCGGCCATCTCCATCAGTGCTGTAGACTTTACATCGAGCAGCACAGGATTCACCACTATTTTATTACATGTGGGACACCCATTTTCAGTGGTGGAGTTCCCAGTGACCCTGATCACTAGTGATATGTTTGATTGTGCCCTCTATATT